>NC_053122.1:30935084-31181530 GCF_010015445.1 Perca fluviatilis | reverse complement strand
GGTGCCAGCATCTTTCTTCTTCACATATATTTATATTCTCACATCTGAAAAGTCGTCCAGTTAAACCAGTTTTCAACCTTGACTTTAGGTAAATATTGGACTTGGTCCGGATATATTCTCTGGTGTTTTAGCTTTAACCCAGTTGTTTGTACAGTTTATTGAACTTCTTTTTGTGTTAATCTTGTTTTAGTTGCTGCTTGCATTCTGTATCTGCTGCTTTTATATCTGAATAATAAAAAGTGAATTTTCATCCCTGTTGGTCTTACTTCGTGTAACAGGATCCATCAGCCATCAGACTCTGCTGGACCTGAACCTGCCAGTAAGGTTCCTAAAAGTGACCGTCACATGAACGCTTTATTCACTTTTAAAGGAGAGCAACCCTCTGGTGAAAAGAGGTAAATTGTTAACAATATTATAATATTGCTGATTCATGTTTTAACTTTTATCCAGAGAAATTTTGAAATGTATTTATTTTCTTCACATATATTTATTAGTGCTGTCAAACGATAAAAATATTTAATCGTCACCCAATTAATGTCAGTAAGCAGTTAACTCGAAATTAATCGCATTACTTTTATCTATCTCTAAAATGTCCCTTGATTTCTTTTGTCCAATTATTTCTTTCCTCTCATTTTAATGCCTCTTATCAACATGGAAAAGTGGATTGGCTTCTGCTTTGTGCAAATGTTTTTTTTTTTTAAAACATTGGCATATACTGTAGTGTTCAATTTCATACTAACATACTAACATCCATGTGCTTCTGTCTGGAATTGGCGGAGAATTGGCATCAGCTGTGTGCTCCTGGCCATCAGCTGTGTGCTCGGGCCATGAAGTGGTATTTCAGACTGGACGTTGCGGTGGTAGCTCAGTTCACAACACCTACAAAACACACACATCACTTTGGTCATGTCAATGGAACAATTTGGCAACTTTTTAAAAGTAAACTTTCCATTCAGAATCTTATTGGCATCCATATTTGCTTTGCCTCATGCTCATGGTGCACCAAACGCAGTAGCTTGTTGTTGTGTTTCCAGTCTACCTAGATCCGGTGTGGTGTTGTAGTTTTTCTAATGTTACTAGTTGTTGCAACAGCATTTGAAAAAAAAACTACAAAGTTTGTTAGGCCAAAAAGAACATTAATCTTGCAAAAAAAATTGACGCCGTTAAAATGGGTTTGCGATATTTTCACATCTGAAAGCTGTCCAGTAACTGCAGATCTCAAATTAATATTGCACCTGGTTTGGTCCAAAATTATCTGGTGTTTTAGCCCCATTAAAATGTATTAAAAGTAAAAAGCATTTTTAATCTCCCATAGCCATAGGGTACGCTAAAAATCATCAATGGCTAAATTCTTCCCAAATGTTCTTCTCCAACTGGGAATACCAGGGTGTGGTTGGGATGTGTGTGCCTCAGAGTGCCCCTTCCAGGGTAACTTCATCTGCACATCCCCCCTGGAGAACCAGCAACCCTTGGTAAGTGTTTCTGTCACCTGGGTCAGGACACTATTTACCATGAGAAGACTTCTGCCATTTGAGTCTGGACACTTAAGGCCAAGTTTCAGTGAGTTGGTTCATGACCAGATTGTCCCCCAAAAAAGTTTCCTGGACCCAAATTGGTCAAAACCGAAAATACTTCCCAAATGTTAAATGTGGGTTTGCCAGTTAGATGTCAGATCAGAAGTCAATAAGAGGAAGTAAAAAAGTGAACCACCATCCAACAGTGTCCTTAGTCCAGGTCAGCAGTTTCTCTCCTACTACAAACAGGCCATCTAAAACTCTGCTTCCCCCTCCTGAGTCTGCTGATGGTTTGCCAAAATCATTTTCAGGCCAGCAGAAGTTTTTTTCACCATTGACTCCCAAAACTTCTTCTTCTTACAAAATGTTTGATTCCATGACCACAGAAGCTGCAGACCTCCTGGCATCATCATACCAGTCTGCCTCTTGAGGAGTCCTTCAGGCTAACCATGTTGTAGCCCTTATTTACTTCTCAGTTCTTTTCTATTGATTCACAGTTGGGTCAGCAGTACCACCAACACTTTCATGTCAGGGGAAATCATCTGATTTAATGTTGTAATCAACACTTTTAAGTCACACGAAATTAACTTTGTGTTTGTTTCTGTATGACGGCACATAATGTGAGCTAATTCTTCCTGATTCCTCCACAGAGTGGACCAGGAGATCTCAGAGGTTCCTAGTGGTCAGTCTGCCCAGCAGCATCAAACACACCTGGACTCCATATTTATGGTCTGTACATGTACAACAACTACTTTTACATCTATTCTGTCTACAATCATCTCCATGCTGTACTTTTCAGACCAGTGTGTTTTCAGTCTGTCCAACATGGATCTGATGTTTGCTTCCATGTTTTCAGTTTGATTGTGTCATTCATATAATCTTCTGTTCCAGCTGCTGGAGAAGAACATCTTCTACTTTTTGTTAAGAACGAGCTGAAGAAGATCCAGAAAGTTCTGAATCCAGATTACCCAGAATGCTTAGAGAGTCAGAGTGGAGGGTGAGGATGAAGAGCAGAGGAGCAGCAGAGAGGCATTTCTGAAAATCACATTGCACTTCCTGAGGAGAATGAAGCAGGATGACCTGGCGATCGTCTGCAGAGCAGTAAGAGTATTTCTAAAGATTTAACTTGCTGGACTAATGGGACGCTTACTAATGTCTCCAGAGATGACCAAAATATGCTCCTGTTTTCGCTACAAAATTGATTAATGAGCTTTTTTGTAATGTATTCATTCAGGAAGTCCAGCAGGAGTTTGTAAACGTGAACTCAAATGTAACCTAAAACAAGAAGTTCCAGTGTGTGTTTGAGGGGATTGCAAAAAGCAGGAAACCCAACGCTTCTGAACTCAGATGTCTCACAGAGATCTACATCATGGAGGGAGGGACTGCAGAAGTCAATTCAGAAAACGCATTCCCGGCGGAAAAAGCGTGGGAATGCTGAATAGCTGAACCTACAAAGCCAACTGGATGAATAGGCTGAAACCTGTAAGAAGAAGCTGAAATAGTGAGAATAGCTGGAAAGCGGAACCGTTAAAAGCTGCCTTAAAAGCTGAAAAATGACAAAGCAAGTAGAACATTGTGAGTCTTAGCTGAAGCTGAAGAATAGCTGAAAAAGTGGAAATTGGTCCACATAGTTAAAGAAAGTGAGAGAGGGAGGGAGGAGGAGGGAGGAGGAGGGAGAGAGAGAAAAAAGAGAAAGAGACAGGGAGAGGGAGGGAGAAGGGAGGGATGAGGGGAGGAAGGAGAGAGAAGAGAGGAAAAAAGAGAGAGAGAGAGAGAGAGAGAGATGGACGGAGAAGGAGGGATGGAGAGAGAGAGGAAGAGAGAGGGAGGGAGAAGGAGGGAGGGGGAGAGGAGAGAGAGAGAGAAGAGAGAGAGACACAGGAGAGGAGAAAGAAAGAAAAGAGAAACAGAGAGACAGAGGGGAGGGAGAAGGCGGATTGAGAAAGAAGGGGAGAGGAAAAAGAGAGAGAGAGAGAGAGACAGAGAGAGAGGAGGGATGGAGAGGAAGAAAAAAGAGAAAGGGAGAAGGAGGGATGGAGAGAGAAAAGACAAACAGAGACAGAGGAGGGAGAGAGGGATGGAGAAAGAAGGAGAGAGACAGGGCTAGGGATGGAGGAAAGAAGGAGAGAGAGAGGACCCAGAAGAAGAAGGAAATAGTGGAGAATAGCTGAAAAGGGAAGCAAAAAGCTGGTCTTTAAAAAGTCGAAAAACGACAAACATGACAACAGAGGAGAAGGAAGAATCACGAAAGGAAAGAAGAAGACAGGGCCGTGAAGGAAGAGAGAGAGACAAGGAGAGAGGCGAAAGAGAGGAAAAGAGAGAGGAGGAGGGAGGAGAGAGACACAAGGAGAGAGGAGGAGAAGGAGGAGAGGAGAGAAGGAGAGAGGGAAGGTGAGAGAGAAGGGAGAGAGAGAGAAAGGAGGAGAGAGACAGGGAGAGAGAGAGGGAAGGAGGAGAGGAGAAGAGAGAGAGGGAGAAAGAGAGAGAGTGGAGAGAAGGCGGAGGTGGAGAAGGAGAGAGAGGAAAAAGAGAGAAAGAGAAGAGGGAGAGGAAGGAGAGAGAAAGAGGACGGGAGGGGAGAAGGAGAAGGAGAGAGAAAAAGAGGAAGGGAGAGACAGAGAGAGAGGGAGGGAGAAGGAGGGACGGAGAGGGAGAGAGAGAGAGGAAGGAGGAGGGAGTGGAGAAGGAGAAGGAGAGAGAAAAAGAGAAAGAGACAGGAGAGGAGGGAGAAAGAGGGAGGAGAGAGAAGGAGAGAGGAGGAAGGAGGGAGGGAGGGAGAGAGAGAGAAAAAGAGAGAAACAGGAGAGAGAGAAAGAAAAGAGAGGGCAGAGAGACAGAGGGAGGGAGAAGGTGGATGGAGTGAAGGAGAGAGAAAAGAGAAAGAGACAGAGGAGAAGGGAGAAGATGGAGGGAGGACAGAGAGAAAATGAGAGAAGGAGAGAGGAGAAGAGGAAAGAGACAGGAGAGAAAAGAGAGGAAAGAGAGAGAAGGAGGGAGAGAGAGGAGGAGAAATGGAGGAGGAGAGAAGGAGAGAGAGCAAAGAGAGGAAAGAGAGAGAGAGAGGAGGAAGGAGGGAGGGAGAGAGGAGAGAGGAGGGAAACCGGGAGGAAGGAGAATGGAGAGAGAGAGAAGAGAGAGAGAGGAAAAGAGGAAAGAAACAGGAGGAGCAGGGAGAGGAGAGAGGAGGAGAGGAGAGAGAGGAGAGGGGGAGAGAGAGAGAGAGGAGGAGGAGAGAGAGATAGTGGAGGATGGAGGAGGAGAACGAAAATGAGAAGGAGAGAGATAGGAGGAGAAAGATGGAGGGAGGGAGGAGGAGGAGAAAAATAGAGGAGGGAACAGGAGAGAGAGAGAGGAAAGAAAAGAGGAAACAGAGAGAGGAGAGGAGGGAGAAGGAGGAGAGAGAGAGAGGAGGAGAAAGAGAGAGAGAGAGAGAGGAGGGAGAAGGAGGGATGGAGAGAGGAGAGAGGGGTGGAGAGAAGGAGGGATGGAGAGAAAAAGAGAGAGAAAGAGAGGGGAGAAGAGAGAGAGGGAAGAGAGGGTAGAGGTAAAGAAAAAGAGAGAGAGAGAGAGAGAGAGAAAAGAGAGGGAGGTTTGTAGCCTGTGGCCCAGGGAGACCATTGAAACACACCACACTTACTCAACAGCACAAACAGTATCTTGTATAGACCATTAAACAGAGACACGGAAAGGACACAGAAACCCCAGCATGTTTGTAGTAGCCTGAAACAGGAAGCAACAAGGGGAATGGAATACAGGAGAGGATAAACATGGATGGAGCCCACGGAAGAAGGAAGGACGACGTGACACCAAGAACCCTGGAAGGAAGGGCGCCATAGTGGAACGAATGGACTGGATCTGAGAGGAACGGATGGAATGGAAATAGGAACAGACATGGAGGGGAGAAGGAAATAGGAAGGGAAACATGCAATATGGAGATGAAAGAAATGGATACCCTGAAGAACAAGAGATGGATAACTGGAGTGGAATGAAGGAAGAATGAAGATGGGTGAATGGAAGGTAGATATGGAGAAAAGGAGGGATATACTGAACGGATAACTGGAAGGGGACGGAAGGCACAGGAATGGAAGGACAGAAAGGAAGAGGACAACCTGAAAAGGAACCGAAAGCTGAAATTTTGTGAAATTTTAAATTTTGAACACGGTTGGAATAGAGAATGGAGGGGAGGAGACACCATGGAAGAAGAAGAGGAGAGGATATGAGAGAAAAAAAAAAAAGGAGTTGGACAGAAAAAAAAAGGAAAAGAAAGGTGAAAGGAATAAAAGAGAAAGAAGGAAAAGTCCCATGAAGGAAAGAGCTGGAACATTGAATGGAATGGAATAGGTGGGTGGGCCCGGGATGGAATAACAGACCAAAACGCACAACAAAAAAGAAAATGCCCGAAATGGGGGAATGGAATGGAATTGCGGAACTGGTTGAATAGCTTAAATCTGTAAGAAGAAGTTGAAGTAGTCAAAATAGTTGAAAAAGCCGAAATCGTTTTAATTAAAGTATGAATTTCATTAAAAAGTTAAAACTTCATGCTAAACTGAACTGTTTGCTTTAAATGTTGAATAATGACAAAATGTGTAGAACATTGTGAGGTGTGAGTAGATTTTCTAACTGATAATGACTCACATATGCAGAAATATGAAACAAATTAATACTGTAATACTGTTAAAGATGAAAGTTGAAAAGGCTGAAAGAAGAAATATTTTTATTATTATCAGATATATACACTGCATAGAACGAAAAAGCATCAATCTAGCTGAGGTTAAGATAGGGGAAAAACCTGGCCTGAACAAGAAGAAAGAGAGGAAAGAGACAAGGAGAGAAAGAGAGAAGAAAGAAGAGCCGGAGAGAGGAGAGAAGAGAAGAGAGAGGAGAGAAAGAGAATAAAGAGAGGAGAGAAAGAATAAAGAGGAGAGAGAGAGGAAAGAGGAAAGAGAGGAGAGAAAAAAGAGAGGAAAGATAGAAAAAATTTGACTAAAATTGACTAAAGACTAAAAAGGCTTAAAGTTTGACTGTCTCTGAAAGGGTTGTCATGGCTACCAAGTGTACGTGACGTGTGTTTATAAACATGCTTTGTGTATGTGTGTCTGTGTATGTCTGCATGTGTGTGTGTGTCTGTGTGTGCTTGCGTGTGTGTGTTTGTGTGTCTGTGTGTGTTTGTGTGTCTGTGTCTCTGTGTGTGTCTTTGTGTGTGCGTGTGTGTGTGTGTGTAGGTGTGTGTCTGTCTGTGTGTGCTTGCGTGTGTGTGTGTATCTGTGTGTGCTTGCGTGTGTGTGTCTGTGTGTCTGTCTGTGTGTGTGTTTGTGTGTCTGTGTCTCTTTGTGTCTTTGTGTGTGTGTGTGTGTGTGTGTGTGTGTGTGTGTGTGTGTGTGTGTGTCTGTCTGTCTGTGTGTGTGTGTGTGTGTGTGTGTCTGTGCGTGTGTGTGTGTATAGGTGTGTGTCTGTGTGTGTGTGTGTAGGTGTGTGTCTGTCTGTCTGTGTGTGTGTATCTGTGTGTGTGTGTCTGTCTGTCTGTGTGTGTGTGTGTATCTGTGTGTGTCTGTCTGTCTGTGTGTGTGTATCTGTGTGTGTGTCTGTGCGTGTGTGTGTGTATAGGTGTGTGTCTGTGTGTGTGTCTGTGCGTGTGTGTGTGTATCTGTGTGTGCTTGCGTGTGTGTGTCTGTGTGTCTGTCTGTGTGTGTGTTTGTGTGTCTGTGTCTCTGTGTGTCTTTGTGTGTGTGTGTGTGTGTATCTGTGTGTGTCTGTCTGTCTGTCTGTGTGTGTGTTTTATCTGTGTGTGTCTGTCTGTCTGTGTGTGTGTGTGTATCTGTGTGTGTGTCTGTGCGTGTGTGTGTGTATAGGTGTGTGTCTGTGCGTGTGTGTGTGTATAGGTGTGTGTCTGTGTGTGTCTTTGTGTGTGTGTCTGCTAAACTGGATGAATAGCTTAAATACGTAAGAATAAGTTGAAGTAGCGAGAGTGGTTGAAAAAGTATAACAACATCCTACACTGGGACACATTGATTGATGTACCACAGCAGGATTCGAACCCTGGTCCTCCACACCAAAGTCCAGCAGCATAACCACTGGGCTATCTTTAGATGAGGCAAGCAATGGTCCTTCGTTATTTATAAAGCATCCCTTTGATCATTAATCGCCACACCTAATGAGTGAGAGACAGTGTGAGAGAACCCTTCAAACAAGCCTTAATAAATCCACAACAGTAAATGCTATCGAAACAGCGACTTGACCGTTAGAGGCACACGGCCTTTGTGAACGTATCGGTATAAAATTTATATGGATAAACATAAAAATGTGGGCATGTCAGCGATTTAAAAAAGTGGTTCGTTCTGCTCTTCGCTGGAAAATATGGACGCCTTTTATCATTGGAGCGGATGGACAGAAATTTGTTTATCTCGTCATTTGGAAGCTCGCTGAGCCAAAAGTATGAGACGTATCACATGACTGAGCAGATTTTCTGAAACTAGACAAAAATACCTACGTTTTGATGTATAAATTGTGTATGACAAGTAGATATTGTGGGGGTGAGAGCAGTTTACAGACAAGGAACTAAGATAATTTTTTCGAAGCTTCACCCTCTAGCTGTGATGTCATCCACTCTAGCAAACGCAATACACACCCTGTTTAATCGATAAAATTTCCTGAAATAATTACTAAACTTAAACAGATTTTTCACAAAAACTGTAAAAGATATCAAAACACTGAGCACACCCCGAATACCTGAATATTTTGTGAACATTTTAAATTTTGAATCACGTCTGTAGGTGGAAGAATGTAGGAGGAGATACATTTTGAAGCAGAAGAGGATTTGAAGGCTTTGAAGCCTGCTCTCATTGACTTTAATGTTAAAAAAAAGTGTTAAAAAGCTTAAAATTTTAAAAAGTATAAATAGTAGAAAAAAAGTTGAAGAAGTCCCATCATTAGCTGAAAGAGCTGAACATTTGAAAAGTTGAATGGTTTAAATAGGTGAAAGTATGCAGAAGTTACAGAGAGCCAAAAAACGTACGGAATAATAAAATTAAAGTTAAAAAAAATAAAGAACCGAATAACAATAGGTGGAATGCTGTAGAACAGCATTCCCCCAATAAATAAAACCGAATAACAATAGGTGGAATGCTGTAGAACAGCATTCCCCCAATAAAGAACATGAGGTCAGACAGATTGAAATAACGTCCAGAAAACCAGACAGACCAGAAACAACAATCAGACGAGAAGACATCTTTAAAGCCCCAACTGGAAGAGATGAACCAATCAGAACAGTGATGACAAAGGGAGTGGCTGGCATCGGGAAAACAGTCTTAACACAGAAGTTCACTCTGGACTGGGCTGAAGACAAAGCCAACCAGGACATCCAGTTCATATTTCCATTCACTTTCAGAGAGCTGAATGTGCTGAAAGAGAAAAAGTACAGCTTGGTGGAACTTGTTGATCACTTCTTCAGTGGAACCAAAGAAGCAGGAATCTGCAGGTTTGAAGAGTTCCCGGTTGTGTTCATCTTTGACGGTCTGGATGAGTGTCGACTTCCTCTGGACTTCCACAACACTGAGATCCTGACTGATGTTACAGAGTCCACCTCAGTAGGTGCGCTGCTGACAAATCTCATCAGGGGGGAAATGCTTCCCTCTGCTCGCCTCTGGATAACCACAAGGCCTGCAGCAGCCAATCAGATCCCTGCTGAGTGTGTTCACGTGGTAACAGAGGTCAGAGGATTCACTGACCTACAAAAGGAGGAGTACTTCAGTAAGAGATACACAGATGAGGAGCAGGCCAGCAGAATCATCTCCCACATCAAGACATCACGAAGCCTCCACATCATGTGCCACATCCCAGTCTTCTGCTGGATCACTGCTACAGTTCTGGAGGACGTGTTGAAGACCAGAGAAGGAGGAGAGCTGCCCAAGACCCTGACTGAGATGTACATCCACTTTCTCGTGGTTCAGTCCAAACAGAAGAACATCAAATACAGTGGAGGAGTTGGGACCGATTCATCCTGGAATAAAGAGACGAAGAAAATGATTACATCTCTGGGAAAACTGGCTTTTGAGCAGCTGCAGAAAGGCAACCTGATCTTCTATGAATCAGACCTGACGGAGTGTGGCATCGATATCAGATCAGCCTCAGTGTACTCAGGAGTGTTCACACAGATCTTTAAAGAGGAGAGAGGACTGTACCAGGACAAGGTGTTCTGCTTTGTCCATCTGAGTGTTCAGGAGTTTCTGGCTGCTCTTCATGTCGATCTGACATTCATCAACTCTGGAGTCAACCTGCTTTCAGAAGAACAAACAACATCGTGGTGGTCCTGGCTGACTAACGTCTTCAGAGTCAAACCTGAAGTAAAATGTTTCCATCAGAGTGCTGTGGACAAGGCCTTACAGAGTCCAAATGGACACCTGGACTTGTTCCTCCGCTTCCTCCTGGGTCTTTCACTGCAGACCAATCAGAATCTCCTACGAGGCCTGATGACAGAGACAGGAAGCAGCTCAGAGACCTATCAGGAAACAGTCAAGTACATCAAGACGAAGATCAGTGAGGATCTGTCTGCAGAGAGAAGCATCAATCTGTTCCACTGTCTCAATGAACTGAATGATCGTTCTCTAGTGGAGGATATCCAACAGTCCCTGAGTTCAGGAAGTCTCTCCACAGATAAACTGTCTCCTGCTCAGTGGTCAGCTCTGGTCTTCATCTTACTGTCATCAGAAAAAGATCTGGACGTGTTTGACCTGAAGAAATACTCTGCTTCAGAGAAGGCTCTGCTGAGGCTGCTGCCAGTGGTCAAAGCCTCCAACAAAGCTCTGTAAGTGGGATTTATTCATCATAATGACGTTAAATCAAACCCTCTCGTGTAATATTGCTTAATTCAGTCATGATTAATTATCATGTTTCCAACTTGTTTATTAAAGTAGAGCAGCAGATGTTTAAACATGCTGAGAAGGCATTTCATATACTGTATCACCAAAAATCCAGACTCAAGATATAAACACAATCATTATTTGTCTTCTTCTATGACATTTCTCTAAACTTTGAGCTTCATTCAATTTAAACCATCCTTCTCATGTCAGGATTTAAAATTTAGCAATTCGGAAATCTTTTCATGTTTCCAAAGCATTTTGTTTATATTTATAATAAGTCGTGAAGCACAAAGTATTAAATATGGCTATGGCATTTTCTTTTTCTTTAAATTTCATGTGAATTTGAATACTGGATGTCTTTCAACTCCTCATTCATTCACAATTAGTTATTATGTTTCCAACCTGTTTAGAAAATGGATTTTATATACTCTATCACCAAAAGTCCAGACTTCACATTTAAACACAATTGATATCTGTCTTGTTCATTACTGTCCCTCCAATTAAGCTCTGTAAGTGTGATTTATACATCAATAAATACTCTGCTATCTTTCAACAGGAGTTAGATATGAATAACTTGTTTCCTTCCTGTTGTCTCTCCAGACTGAGTGGCTGTAACCTTTCAGAGAGAAGCTGTGAAGCTCTGTCCTCAGTTCTCAGCTCCCAGTCCTCTAGTCTGAGAGAGCTGGACCTGAGTAACAACGACCTGCAGGATTCAGGAGGGAAGCTGATCTCTGTTGGACTGAAGAGTCCACACTGCACACTGGAGACTCTCAGGTCAGGATTCAGTAACCCATTCAACTGATGACCATTTCAAATCTGATTAACTTTAGTTGATAAACAGCTGCTTTGTATCTGCTGATACGATAAACTTGGGCAGTAGTTATTAATTATATAATTATTAATTCATAGACTCAGAGTTACTTTCCATGAGGATTTTTCATTGTTTACTTTTGCTGTTGAATAATTAAATAGAACAGATGATTTTAAAGGTGTATTCTAAATCTGAACCAAAATGTACCTGGACAACAAACAAACATAACACTAACACATGGCTACATGTGTTGACAGAGGGTTCCTGTGTGTTGTTCTCTGTGTTTGCAGTCTGTCTGGCTGTCTGATCTCAGAGGAAGGCAGTTCTTCTCTGGCCTCAGCTCTGAGCTCCAACCCCTCCCATCTGAGAGTGCTGGACCTGAGCTACAATCATCCAGGAGACTCAGGAGTGAAGCTACTGTCAGCGGGACAGAAGGATCCTCTCTGGAGACTAGACACTCTCAGGTACAAACACTGATGAACAAAAAGGAGATATTTGTGTAGGAAGTTTTAAAGGAGAACATCTCCAGGAACTAAAATGATAACTCCCTGTTGTTAATAATTGATGTAGTTTCGACACATCTCTGTATGTTAAAGGAACTGTCCGTGGTTCAGTTTCAACTCAACAGACAGGTGACAGACAAGAGACGTAGACTGATTTCTGGACCAATTATTACGCTCTTAAGTTCCGCTTTTGCTGGGAGACTACCAAACCTGACTCCGCCAGATGGATTGCTTTGCATTTGCTCGTCATATCCATCTGAGAATTTTCCATTGGAGAACTTTTGGGAGGGGGTGAAAATACTGGTTAGTTGATTGGATAAACCATCTGTCTATTACCACCTATGTTGGTGATAGACGGGTCAAATCAACCAATCAGATCAAACTCTTGCCGAAGAAGAGAAACAACTTATTTTCCTCCGAGAAAAGCCTCCAGTACCGTTTTTGCTCTTCTTTCAATAAAGGAATACTTTCAAATTTGGATAAAAGTTGCGCGATAGCTACGTTCTTCTCATCCGTGGAAGCTGCCATGTTGTTTAGACTAACAGTCGCTTCTCGTTGCGTCACACCTAAACCCACCTCAAAACCAACCCTGATTGGTCGGTTATTTGGCGAATGGCTCCAAATCTTCTCTATCTCAAGATGCCAGACTGCTCTGCGAGTAGAAAACTGGAGCTCGCGAGATCAGGACGGTCTTTCAGTCTCAGATAGCTCTGTACTCTCTCTTTATGGACAGATAGCTCTGTACTCTCTCTTTATGGACAGGTAGCTCTGCATTTTGCTTTTGTGCTTTTTTTTTGTGTGTTCCAATTGGTGATGTAGTTTTGTTTCTGTTGTGTTTTAATTTGGTTAACTCTGATTGGTTGGTTCCCAGACTGGTCCTGAGGAAGAACAGAGTCAGAAATGAACTGAGCATCAGGACCAGCTGAGTGAGGGACTCTTCTCTTTGCTCAGCTCTTGGTGTTGCAGGGCTTTCTGCTGATAGGAGAGAGGGGGAGTCACTGTTTTTAGATGTAGCCAATATTTGATTGCATGTTTTGAATTTTGATGAATAATGGAAATTGGCCTTATTCAGCTCTGCAAGCGTGTTGTTGGTGTTTTGGTGGTTTTCTGTACACCTACAGTACAAGCCAAAAGTTTGGACACACCTTCTCAGTCAATGTGTTTCTTTATTTTCGACTATTTACATTGTAGATTCTCACTGAAGGCATCAAAACTATGAATGAACACATATGGAATCATGTACTTAAAAAAAGTGTGAAATAACTGAAAATATGTCTTATATTTTAGATTCTTCAAAGTAGCCACCCTTTGCTTTTTTGATAGCAAAGCAAAGCCTTGGTGTTCTCTCAATGAGCTTCATGAGGTAGTCACCTGAAATGGTTTTACCTTCACAGGTGTGCTTTGTCAGGGTTAATTAGTGGAATTTTTCCCTTATTAATAAAAAAGCAAAGGGTGGCTACATTGAAGAATCTAAAATATAAGACATTTTTTCAGTTATTCCACACTTTTTGTTAAGTCATAATTCCATATGTGTTCATTCTAGTTTTGATGCCTTCAGTGAGAATCTACAATGTAAATAGTCATTAAAAATAAAGGAAACGCATTGAATGAGAAAGTGTGTTCAAACGTTTAGCCTGACTCTATCTGTGTGTGTGTGTGTGTGTGTGTGTGTGTGTGTGTGTGTGTGTGCGTCTGTATAATAGTAATGTGTACAGTGCCAGGTCTAGCAGTAACTGCTCCAGCAGGTAATAATAATAATAATAATGATAATAATAATAATAATAAACCCTTGGTGTTCTCTCAATGAGCTTCATGAGGTAGTCACCTGAAATGGTTTTCACTTCACAGGTGTGCTTTGTCAGGGTTAATTAGAATTTTTTCCCTTATTAATAAAAAAGCAAAGGGTGGCTACTTTGTAATATAATGTTTTCAGTTATTACACACTTTTTGTTAAGCACACAATTCCATATGTGTTCATTCATAGTTTTGATGCCTTCAGTGAGAATCCACAATGTAAATAGTCATGAAAATAAAAGGAAACACATTGAATGAGAAAGTGTCCATGGATGCATTGATGTGTGAGGAGGGAAACCTTGTATTCAATCCTGGTGGAGACGGGGAAGCCAGTGAAGTGAGGTGGAGAATGGGGGTAATGTGCTCATGTTATCAGGATCCCAGCTGCAGAGTTTTTGGATGTACTGAAGCCTCTGAAGACTCTTTCTAGGAATCCCAATGAGCAGTGCGTTACAGTAATCCAGTCTGGAGGAGACAAAGGCATGAACCAGCTTTTCGGCATCTGAGAGGGGTCAATGGGGTGGAGTTTGGAGATGTTACTGAGGTGGTAGAAGAGGTCTTGCATAGGTGATTTATATGGGCTTTAAAAGTGGGTTGGGAGTCAACTTTCACACCAAGATTTGTGATTGTTGATGAGAGGGGGATGTTGGAGCCAGAAAAGGTGATGCTGGTTATGGATGATGATTTGGTCTGGTGAGGAGTGCCAACCAGGTCCAGGTCCTGGTGTAAGCCCTGTTCTATAGGGGACAATAGAACCAGGTCATCTGCATAGAGCAAGAACTTGATCTCAGAGTCGTGTAGAGTGAGACCAGGTGCTGCTGATGTCTCTAGGATGGAGGCCAGCTGGTTTATATAGATGTTGAATACAGTGGGACTCAGACAGCAGCCCTGTCTCACTCCACGCTTCTGACAGAAGAATGTTGTTCTCTTGTTGTTAATACTGCACTTATTGTTAGTGTACATAGATTTAATGATGTCATATGTTTACGCCCTACACCAGATTCAATACCTTTGTAGAATAGACCACTGTGCCAAATAGAGTCGAATGCCTTTTTGAAATCTATGAAACATGCATAGATGTTGTTGTTGTTTTGGTGAACATGTTTGGCTATGAGGGTGTGTAGGGTGTAAATATGATCTGATGTTCGGTGTTTTGGTACAAATCCAATTTAACTTTTACTCAGGACATTGTGTTTGGTAAGGAAGTTTATGAGTCTGGAGTTGATGATGCTACAGAGGAGCTTCCCCAGATTACTGTTCACACAGATGCCTCAGTAATTATTTGGGTCAGATTTATCTCCAGATATGTAGATTGGTGTGATGAGACCGTGATTCCAGATGTCAGGAAAGTAACCTACACTCAGAATCTAATTAAAGAGTTTCAGAACGGCCAATCGGAAATGTGGGCTGGTGTATTTCAGCATCTCGTTCATGATGCCATGGAGCCCACTGGGATTTTTGGGAGGGCATTGTCTGTCCTGGGACATTGATTTTGGTGACTTTTTGTCCAGGGAAAAGCTGGTCCTCATTCACAAATTCCCATTAGTATCTATAAGGAAGATTATCTCAGCATCGCTGGTTTTCTTTGCTCTCCAGATGTTTTAGGCTTGTTGGTAGTGGCCTCTCTATGTGGGTCGTTGGGGGAGGGGTTACTCATTACTGCAGGTTGTTGTGATGGTCTGGTGTTAGTCAGGATGGAGGTGGATGGCTGTGGTTCAGGTTGAGGGGGCTGTTGATGGTGATGGAGGGCTGTGGTTCAGGTTGAGGGGGCTGTTGATGGTGATGGAGGGCTGTGGTTCAGGTTGAGGGGATGTTGATGGTGATGGAGGGCTGTGGTTGAGGTTGAGGGGGCTGTTGATGGTGATGGAGGGTTGTGGTTCAGGTTGAGGGGGCTGTTGATGGTGATGGAGGGTTGTGGTTGAGGTTGAGGGGCTGTTGATGGTGATGGAGGGTTGTGGTTCAGGTTGAGGGGGGCTGTTGATGGTGATGGAGGGCTGTGGTTGAGGTTGGGGCTGTTGATGGTGATGGAGGGTTGTGGTTCAGGTTGAGGGGGCTGTTGATGGTGATGGAGGGTTGTGGTTAGGGGTTGAGGGGGCTGTTGATGGTGATGGAGGGCTGTGGTTGGTGTTGGCAGGTTCTCAGACTGTGGAGCTGCTCCTTGAGGCTGAGGATGGTTTTGCTCTCTCAGGTGCAGCTCCTCTCTTATAGCAGTCACCTCTCTGCCCACTCTGCCAGGAGCTTTGATGGTATCAGTGGCGCTGCTGGTCATTCAAGAAGAGGGAAGCTCATTTTTGGCCTACATCATAAAATTCTTCCATTTATGTAGACTATTATAATAATATATATAATATAATGTAATAATTACATTATATAATAATTATAAATAATAATATAATACAGTAATAATATAATTATTATAATAATGATTTATAATATCCGTGAGAAGGTTTCATCAAAAGGCCAGCAGTACATTTTCTTTGTGTCACAGCACTTCCAGTCAGCTAACTTTGTCATTCTAGGAGAGCTGAACAGACCTGTTACTTTACATGTCTTTTGAACTAGATCAGTCTTAAGTGTTGATCTAGCTCTGCTGTTTAATCCTAAATTCTCTTTGTAAGGAAGACTTTCAAATGGTTTCGCCAAAATCAGGTCGACAATATTAGCATTGTCTGCCATCGTGTGCAGTTTGCTAGCTGGCTAGTTCACCCCTACAACACTGGCCTATCCTACTGTATGAATGAATGAACAAACTATCTAACAAAACGATATTAAATTCGAAGGAGGAAATGTGGGAATTAGGTTAAACTGAAACAAGGAATGTGGTGTATAATTGTATGAAATGTATGATGAAGATTGGCTAGCAATTTAACCGCAAATACCAAGAAATAGGTTGCAGCAGTTCGATCTTTCCCCTACACTTGCCAAAATCCACGATGCGACTGAGCTGAGCTCTGCTTGAAGTTGAACAGCCGATGACATTTTATAGTACAAAATCGCTGTCAATCAAAAGGGAGATACAGTCCCTACGACAGACCCTCCAATCATCACGAAACCGTTGACCCCCAGAGACGCTGAGCGTCCGTGGAGTGAGGACATAATCGCACCATTTATCCAATAACCTTCTAGTTTTGAAGCACTGAAAAAACTGCTCCAAAGCAATCCCATTGAAGTCAACGGCTTCAATGGGGAAATGCACTCCGAGACCTTTACGGGGAATGTATGAGAAAGAAATCAAGTCAACTAATTCTGGAGCCAACTCGGTCTTGAGATGAACGTATTCCTAGCATTTAAGTCAGTAAAATGTTAACACAATGGTACATATTTGACCATTACATTTTTAGACATTTTAGGAAAGCTGAGCTTCCCTTGCAGTCTTAAAGAAATCGCAACTGGATGGTATTGAAGTCCTCTTGCAGGAGAGCTGGAACTGGCCTCATTGGCTTGACACATGATGGTCCCATTATGGTGGACATTGACAGTGAGAGGTGGACTGTCCTTGTCTTCATCTTCGATGACTATCTGTCTCCACTGCATATGCCTCTCTTCTTATGATGGTCATAGTGGGCACAGATAGCTTTATGCCACATTCGGTACTGTCCGTGTACAGTAGTAGGTTACTAATTCCTCCTGTGTTGCATATGTCTGCAGTCAGTGCCTCCTGAGTTGTTTGTGTTTGTAACCTTTCTTGGCCTGTGTACTTTTAATTTCTGTTGGGTAGTCAATCACAAGGAGGCAGGGCTCTCCCCGGGAGATCTACAACATTGTTTCTATTCCAAACTGCTGCTCTGCTGCTACTTAGCATGCTATGTTAAGTTAGCACAGGCTAGCCTTGGTTTCTTGAGGTGGAACATTAAAATTAGCTTAGATTTAGCTGTTGTGTTAGAGGAGTTAGCTGTTGTGTTAGCATAATTAGCTGTTGTGTTAGAGGAGTTAGCTGTTGTGTTAGAGGAGTTAGCTGTTGTTGTTAATAGTAGCTGTTATGTTAAAGGGGGTTAGCTATATTGTGTTAGCAGAGTTAGCTATTGTGTTAGCAGAGTTAGCTTTTGTGTTTAGAGGAGTTAGCTGTTGTGTTAGAGATAGCTGTTGTTGTTAGAGGAGATAGCTATTGTGTTAGCAGAGTTAGCTGTAGCGAGTGATAGAGTTAGCTGTTGTGTTAGCAGAATTAGCTATTGTGTTAGCATATTTAGCTGTTGTGTTAGTGGAAGTTAGCTGTTGTTGTTATTTAGTAGAGTTAGCTATCTGTCATTGTTTAGTGGAGTTCCCAGCATTGCACTAATTAGCTGTTTAGTTAGCCAAGAGTTACCGCTGTTGTGTTTGTACGAATAGCTGTTGTGTTGAGAGTAGATTTGCTTCTTTAATGACCCACTTTTGCACCAATCAGATTGGTCATTTAGTCGACTGCCCACTGGCTTATTCAACAAGTCAAATCAGCCCAAATGAGCTGATGGCTCCACCCGACTGACAACGTACGGAACTGCTTGAACAGACTCGGGAGTCACTGACCTCGTAGACTATCTGACAATAATAGTGTGTGTAAATAAGTGTGTCAGCACCTTCCGGCTGTGGGAGAATGTGACCCGCTTTACTAGGCTCCCTTGTGTTTATTTCCTGCATACATCATGGTGACAATGCTTGTCCCTCTGTCCTGCTCTCTGTTCTCCTCTCTTTCCCCTCATATTGGTCAGATTTTCCTCTGGTTATTTCTTTTTTAATATTTTGCCATTCTTCTTCTCTCTTACTGGTCTGTCTCTCAGTTCTGTCTGACTTGTTTTCTGTAGGAGGATCATGGAGGTAGATTAGACTTCATGGACTACATCACATTATGCGTGATCATTTTGAATTTAGTAATGATCATCACAATTAGCATGCACTTATTATGAAAATATAGCAAGGGTAATACAAAAATGTTAATAAAACAAAGAACAGAATCAAACCCAGGGTATTCCATATAGTCTAATATGCTATTCTTCAGATAGACACATGGACATGGTGATGAACACGCTTCAGAAATGTTTTTCTTACACAATAGGTTACTGATGATGAAAGTGATAACTTATTTTAAAGTTTTTTTTCTACAAACTAATAGCTGTGAAGATGTAAGAGTATGTCTGAAACATTTAAGAGGTAATTTGATGAAAATTACAATCTTGAAATTTGCACAAACCATTACTTGCTGTATTTTTCTATTTTAAAAGTTTCTTTCTACTAATTTACAAGTGTGAAATGTTTAAGGCTGAAACTTTCTATAATGGAAGTGGTTTGAGATTTCTATGTTGTAAAACAAAAAAGTTATTAAAGATTAAAATGAGTGGTGTTGCAATTTTACGACGGTCCCTATTTGTCCATTGTTTAATTCTAAAGAAACATGACTATGTATAACAGGCTCCATTACCTTGTATCTTACGTTATGGCCCCGTAGCAGACGTTTTTGTAAAAATAGGCTAACGATTGTGTCATAATCACGCGACTTTCTGTCACAAAGTAGAGAAATTACTGTATAGTCAGGAGAAAGCAGTTTCAACTTACATTAGCTGTTTAAAGGGGTGATAGAATGATTATATAGGGTATTTCACTGTTCCGTAAGGTCTCCTAATAGGGTATGTAACATTGGTTGGGCTGAAAATGTCCCAGGTGTTATTTTTTTGGCCCTTATGCATCCCTGTGTAATGGCTCTATTTGGAAAAACAGCTTTTCTTCCATATATGGTACGCTCATGAATATTTAGATGAGCTGCGCGCTGACTGGTTGAGGAACTACATACACATTCATTGGCGACAATACAGCAGGTACACACACACACACACACACACACACACACACACACTGATGCCCGGCGCACAGTACACACACACAAACACAGACAGACACAGAGCTGCGCACACACACACAGACACACTGTCTGTTAAGGCGCTGACACACCAGGCCGATAATCAGCCGTTGGACAGTCTGGCGAGGTCAGTGACTCGAGTCTGTTCCATGTGTTTTTTCATTCATTCAAACCTTTATTTAACCAGGAAAAAACTCCTTGAGATTACAAATCTCTTTTACAAGAGGGTCCTGGCAAGTGGCAGCAGCTTGGTTTCAATAAATACAAAGACAATAACGAAATAAAAACATAGACACACTTTCACTCATCATATTCAAACACCAATGTCATCATAAAGAAAATCTGGGTCCTAAATCAATTTAAAAACAATGACAGACAGACTGCCTCTCTGCAAGATCTTTTAGAAAGCCTTTAAAAGAATAAAGTGAGACCAACTCCTTCAACCGTAGCTCATTCTGAAGCTGATTCCATGCAGATGGTGCTGCAAAATTAAAAGCCTTTTTGCCAAAGTCAGTGCGGGCTTTAGGGACTGACAATAAAAACAGATCCTGTGAACGCAAGTGATATGTTCCTGCAGACCTCGGGAGGATGTAAGCATTCAGATAAGGAGGAAGTAATCCTAGTATTGCTTTATAAATAAAAAGATGCCAGTGCATCCAACGCCTAATTGAGAGGGAAAACCACTCGACCCGAGAGTAAAGCAAACAGTGATGAATATGAGATTTTAAGTTTGTGATGAATCTTAAGGCTCCATGAAACACCGTGTCCAAAGCGTGAAGACACTGGGAGGTCGAATACATATATAAAATGTCACCATAGTCCAAAACAGACAAGAATGTGGCATTTACAAGTTGTTTTTTTGCTTTAAACGATAAACAAGACTTGATTCTAAAGAAACCTAACCTAACTTCAACTTCAGTTTTTTAACCAAACCTTGGACATGCAGTGTAAAATACAGTGATTGATCAATGATAATGCCCAAGTATTTATAATGTGATACTTCTTCAATTTCTGTACCTGAAAGTGTACAAATGGTTGGAACATTGTTTTTTGATGATTTTCCCTTAGTGAAAGTCATGACTTTAGTTTTGTTAGAGTTTAGAACCAATTTTAAAGTAGCCAAATTATGTTGCAAGATGTTAAAAGCGGCTTGTAAATTTATAATTGCCTGACATAAAGTGGACCCAGAACAGTAGAGAACAGTATCATCGGCATAGTAATGATAGTTTGTATTATTTATATTATTACAAAGGTTATTTATGTAAATGCTAAAAAGAAGTGGCCCAAGGATTGAGCCTTGAGGCACCCCTTTTGAAATATTTAAAGATGCAGAAGTGAGGCCATCTACTTGCACACATTGTGTTCTCCCTGATAGATAACTATTGAACCATCCCACTGCTTGTTCCGATAGTCCAATAGAAGTGAGTCTTTGAAGAAGTACTTCATGGTCCACTGTGTCAAAAGCTTTTGACAAATCAATAAACAATGCTGCACAGTGCTGTTTATTGTCTAAGATTTTGACCAGATCATTTACAACTTTTGAAACAGCTGTTATTGTGCTATGCTGCTATAGGATATTATTATTAATTAAATAGTCTTTTAATTGCAAGCTGATAACTGATTCCATTAATTTTGCTAATACTGACAATTTAGAAATAGGCCTATAGTTATTCATGTTTGCAGGATCTCCACCTTTATGAAGGGGGAGAACATTGGCAGATTTCCAGATTGCTGGTACTTGATTTGTGGCTAAAGAAATGTTAATTAAATATGTAACTGGATTTGCTATCAGATTTGCAGCTATTTTTAGAAAATATGGTTCCAATTTGTCTGGACCTGATGATTTTTTTGGATCTAGATCTTTCAAGGCCTTTCTTACTTCTAGTACGGTTACTGTCTTGAAATGAAATTGTTGAGCTGACAGTAACTGATCAGCAGAACATGCAGTTTGAGAACCGGAAACTGGATTATTTAATGTTTCATACAGGGAACAGCAGCAATGAAATGATTATTAAAACTATTGAAAATTTCATGTTTGTCAATGATTTTTTTGTCATCAACAACAATACAAGATGGTACTTCTGTATCTGTTTTTGCCTCTGTTAATAATTTGATTGTTTTCCAGAACTTGATGGGGTTATTTAAATTTTTCGATGTTTCAGAAAGGAAATAGGAATTACGTAAACGCAGAAATTTCAACCAATCCGACTCAAGCTTTGACTTTCTAGCTTGAGCCCAGGCTTGATTTCGCTCTAGAAGAAGGCCAGACAATTCATTGCTAAACCAAACATTATTTCGCCCTTTCACTCTGTCTTTTGAGTGGGGCATGCTTATTTACCAGGTCTGTGAAACCATCATAAAAAAATGTCCAAGCATTTTCAACATCATCAATAAGACTAATTCTTTCCCAATCAAATTCATATATATCATGTAAAAAGCCCTGCATTGAAAACTGCTTCATTGCCCTCTTAAAAATTATTTTTTAAGAATTTTTGTGTTCCTTACAGATGACAATGATCGCTTGTATCATTTGCAAAAACAGAGGCACAGGAATATTTGTGAGGGGCATTTGTAAGAATGAGATCAATTAATGATGATTTTTCTGGATGTTCTAAATTTGGTCTGATGGGACTATTCACAATCTGAAAAAGATTAAAAGAATTACAAAATGATTTAAAATTATCAGACATTGGCAGAAGCCAGTTCCAATTAAGATCTCCTAAAAAGATAATTTCATTATAATTCAAACTTATTAAAAACTCCCTCAGAGAGGAAAGAGTGCTACTGTCAGCTGAGGGAGGTCTATAACAACCAACAACCATGATGTGAAAACTCTTAGAAACTTCTAAGTCAAGGGCCAACAATTCAAATTTTCTGCTTATTGACTTTGAAACAATTACATTCACAATAAATGACTTTTTCACATATATCTTGACACCTCCACCCTTTTTAGGTCGGTCTCTTCTAAATAAGTTGTATCCGCCTATAGTCACATCCTTATCAGAAATAGATTTGTTCAGCCAAGTTTCACTTAAAACAAAAACATCGGCATTGGTTGAAAGTGCCCAGATACGAACCATATCTATTTTGCCAACCAGACTACGAACATTCAAATGACAAACTCCCAGGCCCTTTCTGCATTTAAAGCTTTCAGGGGTGTCATATGACATAATTTGCTCTGGGCCTGGATTTGGGTGAACATTTCCAGAAATTAATAGCAACAATATAAGCAAAAGTCTCTGTTTAGGCAGTTTACAACGATGGTGGTTGTGGATGACTGTCAAGTTTAAAAGTGCTGCTCCTTGGGACCCCAGATGGTTTTGCAGAGCCATAAGACAGCTTAGATGTTGCACTTCTGATATACCTGAAGTGAAGAGCAAAGGCTGGGGTTGATTGACCGCAGCCAGCTGATGGCTTGTTTCGCTCCTCGCCCGGAGTAAACAATCCGTAAATGAGAGCAACGCGTTTCCATGGCAACAAGGGGAGATTCCAATAGAGAGACACAGCACTATCAAATGCAGCACAGCAAAAAACATCCACGGCTTTAAATCCATTTTAATTCAAGGAGTTTAGTCAATATCCATTAAAAACTCAAGATCCTCTTTTTCAAGTAGAGTAAATCCACCACTAGCTCCGCCCGTTCCACAGCGTCCTCCCGTAACGCAATGCTGTGAAGCTAGGAGTGAAGCTAAATAATTTCCACGGATAAACAATGCGTTCCGAAGTCACAGCCAACCCAGATAAGGTGAAAACAGCAGTGCTTATTTCAAGATGATAGCCTACTATCCCAAGACCACGACTGGAGTCAGATTTCCACTTCTTCCACCCCGAATCTACCCGTCTTCACAGCAGTATAAAGACAGATAGGAGTTTATATCAAAGTTTCTTTGCTCTGCACCCATCCGGGAAAAGGATCATATAACGCAGATAAAGTGAGTAGAAAGAGTAAGTCCCGATATGCACACAGCTACGGCACTCATAACAATGTTTATCAAAAAACACTGCACGCTTACGTTGAGCTGATTGTGCATGTAGGCCTAAGTAGGCCTAGTCAAAAAGCATCCAAAAACTTGATCAATTAATCCAATAAACCCCAGAATCATCACAGGGGTTCCATATGAATTAAAATTGAGTATTCAATTCATAAGAGTGATGCCAAATGTTTACAAACTCACTCACTCAAACAATCTCTCAGAGCAACATACAGGCGTACTGCCACTTGCTGCCGACTCTCTACCCCTCTCTATGACTGATGTGTTCCGTGCCGTCGTCCTTCCAAAGGGGCCATCGGCCTTTATTTTGGCCGATTTGACATGTATAATCGGCAGGGCGGGCACTGCAGGCAGTCGGACTCAAATGACCCATCTGATTGGTAGAGTGCTAACCCGGAAACAGGGAGCGGAATGAGCATGACTAGAGTCTCTCAAAATCTGACGAAAATCTTTTAAACTGACCTTTGTCCATCTGAAATGAAGACAGATTCAGCGACTGCATGGCCTTTTTCTCACTTAAAATGTTTTCAGAAAGACGTTTCGGTGAACTATTTTAGTACAATATGAGACTGTATTCTGAATAAGCCGCCATGACAGTCTGTCTTTGAATTTCCGGAGAAAACAGACCATGTGACTCATTCGTCCTATTAGTTGCCGGTTTTCATTTTTGGGCGACAATACAGATTGCACTGCCTGTTGTTATGGAGACGTATTACGTCTCGTCTTTGGTGTGTTACGAGACACTTTTTTGACCAACTCGGGGAGACTGATCAGTCCAACTGCCTTTTCTGCCGAGGGTCGGCCGTCTGGTCAGTGTGTCTGCAGCTTTACATGCCGAGACATGCCAGGGCGCGAACCGCGAGACAAAATGACAAGTTTCGATACTTTCATTACAACTAGTGTTGTTGTAACGTTACCCTTTGGACATAAAAAACCTCCACAAAAGAATCACAACTCAACTTGTAGCTAGTAAGCGCGGGGAGCGGAGAGTGAACCCCTGCAAGTCCTCTGCCAGTGCCTCTGCGGTGCTGCGTTAGAGCCACAACTCCCTCTCGTCCTACTCGTTGTAAACGCTTTTCTCTGGGCCAGTAGGCTATTCCGTTGTACAGTCTGGAACACTGCATTTACGACCGTGGTTTATTTTCAATATCCTTGGAAAAACTTCCAAACTTTATTCTTTCTAAAGTACACAGCGCAGCTGGTGTGTGAGATCCTGACAGACTTCCAGCTCACAAAGCAGGTCTGTGAAGGGGGAGAGGCAGACAGGGAAGGCATCAAACCCGGCCGGCAGCCGTCGTCTGTCACGGCAGATTGTGGAGCTCCTGAAGTCCAAAACTGTCTTCTTTTGTAAAATGGCCCATATTTGAGCTTTACATAGTTGATTTATTGCATAAAAAAGTCTCAGAAGTGAATTTAGTGATGGAATAGCAGACGAAAAATGTATAACATTTCTGAGATCTGCACGACCTAGATTCAGAAGACGCCTGATCTCAGGTCAGTGGTGTAGCCTATGTAAATTTTGGGGTGTGACAAAGGTAGGAGTTGAGGAGTTGACATCAACTTTTAGGTTTGTTGAGATTCGCCCGTTTTCAGCAGCAGTTTCTAATTTTGAGATTTGCAGAGGAAATCGGTGGCAATGGGATTTTGAGGTTCTATGTATGTCCTATTTACCCTCCAAACTGTTGTTTTTCAACTATGACAAGGTAAAATCGGTTTTGCATTCTATCACCCCTTTAAGTTTAATTACTAATGTGAACTAGCATTTTAGTTAGCAATAATTAGCCTGTGCCTATGTTATTTCCTTACATATACTGTACCTACGCTCTGATTCTGAAGGAGTGGGGCACAGGCGAGCGCGGCACTCCAAGGATGTAACCCATAGCCTATCTTTGATGTTGCCTAAATGGCAGCTTGCATGGCGGACAGTTGCTCTAACGTGATTAAGTGATAAAGGAGTTGAATTTATTCTGTCATTTCAACTTTAATCTCAACATTTCGACATTATTCTCAGAATGTTCAACTTTATTATCCTCATGTTGACTTTAATCTCGGCATTTCGACTTTATTTTCTAAATGGTATTTTGACTTTATTCTCGTCATGTTGATTTTATTCTTGCCATTTCGACTTAATTCTTGATATTTCGACTTTATTCTCGAAATGCAAAATAAATAAATAAATCTTCCACCTTCATTTCTTTCCCCTATGTGGGCCTAATGCTCCGTTGTAGACATTCAGTTCTTTGCGCTCTAAACTGCACCATCATTTTTGGTGATTTTGAGTTAACTAAAACTGTGAAAATTTTGTGTACGCTCTCCAACATACCCTGAAACTGGGGTAAATCGAAGTATTGACACAGAGCTGTTGAATGTAACATCCGCGAAAACCGACGAATGTCAAACTTTAAAATTTAAACCCCGGTCAGTCAGATCTGCAAAACATTAGTTTAGCTGGCTTTTATTATGAAAACCAAAACAGGAAGACCATACTGTTTCATCACGTGTATCTTAGCAGTCTTCACTTCAGGGTGGGAGAGTCTTCTAGCACTCAGCAGTGGAGCGACAATGGCAGCCGTGGCGGCCGCCTCTCACCCTCCCACGTCCCGTTTTCAGTAATCGACACTGATGCGCCCAGCCGCCATCAGTCCCCGTTCCCTCACAGCTCCGCTGAGAGCTGGCATTTTCACCGGGGTTCCCTGTCATCATTACCGCGCATTTTATAACAACTCACACACTCTGGACTTCATAATAAGCCACCGAGTAGTACTTTAACCCTCCGTTTCTGAATGACGGGCGGTCGGTTCGACTTTGACGATGGTGGCACCTACTGCGGAGGCTGGGAGGATGGCAAAGCCCACGGCCAGGGTGTGTGCACCGGGCCCAAGGGCCAGGGCGAGTACTCGGGCTCGTGGTCCAACGGTTTCGAGGTGGTCGGTGTCTACACCTGGCCCAGCGGGAACGTGTATCAGGGCTACTGGGCGCAAGGGAAACGTCACGGACTCGGCGTAGAAACCAAGGGGAGGTGGATTTACCGGGGAGAGTGGACTCACGGGTTCAAGGGCCGCTATGGAGTCCGTCAGAGCCTTAATACACCGGCCAGGTACGAGGGCACCTGGAGTAACGGACTGCAGGACGGATATGGCGTGGAAACGTATGGTGATGGAGGTAAGTGGGGGGACATCATTGGGTTTGTGATTCTAATGCAAGTAAATGTTTTTCAATGTTGGAACATATTAATGTCTATTTTTAGAAACGACAGTGTAGCAAAAACATTGTGCACATGCCCAGTGACAACACACAAACTCAATTGCCTCATTTACACACACACACACACACACACACACACACACACACACACACACACACACACACACTACACACACACACACACACACAAACTGGAACATTGTGTTTGTAAGGAACAAATGTTAAACATTCAGTTTTATTAGGAAGATGTGGAGATACCTATTTGACTGTATTGAACAATAATGAAGCAAGTTTTTTTATTTTATTTTGAAAAGTTGACATTTTGCTCAGGCTTGTAATCATATAGTATAATATACATGTTGGTATCTTAATTAACCCTGAAAAACAGATTTGTTCCAATATAAGGGATGGTGTCTAGGCACTGGCCGGTTACTGGTTTCAAGGTGTACCGTGGTTTGAAAAAGTCAATGTTTCAAAACCACTAATATTTTCCCTTCCTAAGGTATGAGCTGTTTTTTATGAGTGGTCAAGGAGAGAAACTGCAGTTTAGTAATCCGTCTCCCTGCCAGTGTGCAGTGTGTTTAAAAAAAATAAAATACATTGTGTTCAATGGAAAAACAATTTAGTTTTTTACCCAGACATTTAAAAAAAAAAAATTTTTTTATTTTTATTATTATTTTTTAATCAATATGTTACACCCATCTATTAAACTGATGATACTTAAGTCTACCTTTCCTTCAAGACCATAACTGCTGCTGCCACTCACTCTACCTTTACTCAGCATTTTTCCTGGATCAGAATGGGCCTTTGGAGGGAAACATTAAATGGGGGTCTGGGGGTCCTCCCCTTGGAAATTTTGAGCGTCAAAGACTTAATTTCCTGCATTCTGATATATTTTTAGGCACCACTTTATGGTGAGAACATCTTTTTTATGTCAAGGAAAACCCAACATTCTGGTGGCAGGTAACAATTAAAAATATTAAAATATAATGGAATATAATGAAGTAAGGGACCTGGGCCCCAAAGTCCAGTTTGTTTTATATATTAATAATATGAACATTATGCAATAACCTTCTGTGAACATCCAGTCTAAATTTGGTGACATTCTGATCATTATTTCCAGAGATTCATGTGATAAGGCAGACGACCCTTTTGGAGAAGCCTACATTTTCTCTATATTTGGTTTTTGGAGGAATCCAAACATCATCCAATTAAACAAATTTTCCAGTAAAACACGTTAATACATGTTAATCAATTTTAAAAACAAGACATATTAAAGTTATGAAAAAACATTTTTGGCGATTTGTTCCTCCAGGGTCTTCAGTGGGCCACTGTGGAGAAGGCTTGTTCCACATAGCAAGATAGCTGCTTGGAGTTATATTTGGCCAGCCAAAAGACTTCCCAGTATCTCAAGTTACTTCCATCTTTTAAAATAGCACATTCTCACATTCTCTAACTGAATCCATAATGGCCAGAGCCTACGCTTTCCTAACCAGGACATAAAGCTATCTGTTTAATCACCTAATGACGCTCATTGGTGGTGTTTTTAGAATAACCGTTTTATGTCCGAAGTGTCAAAGTACCTTTCAGACTCAAGCAAACTCAAAGCTTACTAAAGTCTTTACTGTTGTTGTAAATACAGTAATAAATACATGGCCATTGATAGATGAACATCTCACATGCTTTTCAGATGCCAAATAAATGTGCAAGTCTAACTAAATCATGCTTGCATTTTGTAAAGTGACCTGAAATCAGGCCTGGGATCTATTTAGTGTTAGCATTCATGGATTAGGTGGCAGGTAGGCCTACCAAAAGAAACAGTTCTCTCTGAACAGGTTGTTAAAACACCATTGACATATAATCACCTTTAAAAGTTCATATAGTGAAATTGTTAACAAGCAGTTGCTTATTTCCACATCCAGCACTTACAAAGCAACATGATGAATTATGGGGTTGGGTGTCTTTGGAGTTGTGTCCACCTGATGAATGTCAGTCCACTATTCTCTCTTTTTTTTTTTTTTTTTCTCAGCCAACTCCTGAGGGAAATATCTGTCTCTAAAGCTGCTTTATGCTTCACTTTGTTCACCAGCTGGTCTTTAACTGTGTCTATCTACTGTTTGTTGCCAAGCAGGCAGAGTACAGGGGCCTCTTCTCTGAAAACAGCAGCTGCTGAAAACCAGGTTGAAGAGAGCAGGGATTTGACTGCTGAACTCTTCATCGCTTAAGCGTTTTGTGGAAGAAAATTTCTCTCAGGTCCAATTCAGTGGCTGGTTCAGATGAGTTTTATTCACTGTGCAGTGGAGAAAGTTCACAAGAAGCTGTAGGAATCTCTCTGACCAGAATGAGTTTCTAGCCAGGGTTTTATACAAGGTTACAGGAAACAACAGAATAAACAAAAGCTATCTGAGTAGATTTGCACACACCCAATATTGTCTGCTCAAACTAAACAATAGGTCTCTCTCACAGTGACCAAAGTAAAATGCTTTGTTTTATCACTAGGTTAGTCAAAAGGCAGACATAATTAATTAATTCAGGAGACACTAAAGTTTTGTTGATCAGAGAAAATAATAGGAACTTAAAGGTCCAGTGTGTAACATGTTTAGTTGTTCATTATCAAAATCTGTGTTGACCGTTCACGAAATTGTCCTTTTTCATGAATATTTACCACCACCATCAATTCCAAGTATTCCTTTTGGCTTGAAATGTTACATTTGCATCCGCATGAACTGGGGTAGAAGCTTCATATTCATGTGCCATCTTGAAATACGTTAGCCGGTAATGGACATACAGGACATACTGCTCTGCCTTTTGTGTTTTCGCTGTCACAGGATAAACTCACAAGTGCTGCTAATGGGTATCGTAGCTTCCCGGCCCCGGCAAGTTTGAAGAAGGAAACATGGAGTACCACACATACAGTGGGGCAAAAAAGTATTTAGTCAGCCACCAATTGTGCAAGTTCTCCCACTCAAAAAGATGAGAGAGCCCTGTAATTTTCATCATAGGTACACTTCAACTATGAGAGACAAAAGGAAAAAAAAAAATCCAGAAAATCACATTGTAGGATTTGTAATGAAATTATTTGCAAATTATGGTGGAAAATAAGTATTTGGTCAATAACAAAAGTTCATCTCAATACTTTGCCAACAAAGGGTATAGAACAATGACAGAGGTCAAACGTTTTCTGTAAGTCTTCACAAGGTTTTCACACACTGTTGCTATTCTGGCCCATTTCTCGATGCAGATCTCCTCTAGAGCAGTGATGTTTTGGGGCTGCAGGGCTCGAGAGTGTGACCAATTTGGTCGCAAATGCGCCCAAAATTTGTAAGGGTGCGACTAAGATTTTTCCTAGGTCGCACCAGTGCACCTAACGTCCTCGCATCCGCTGCCTCTCCACGAACAAAGCAATGTCATTTATATGTTGCTGTACATGACCCATTCCTTCTGTAAAGCCGTTCCTGTGTTTGGATCTCTCCTCCGCGCAGCCCCGCCCCCATTCACTCACACACCGGCCGGCTCACCTGCAACATGGGAAAGCGGCTCATGGAGAGACACGGCTCCGCCGGTCCACATGCTGACATTTGTCTACAGTTTTAATTGTTATTAACACAGCTGTATATGGTTAAGTACGATAGGGAAACCTGTATTGGTACCAGTGTTTCCACTGGTAGCCTAACTCTCTGTTATTGCGGCCGCCACGGCGAAAAACACAGAAGAAGTTATTGAATGGAACTACGGTAACTTCAGTTCGTTGAATAATAGTGTGTGAGATGGAGCCTGCTGGACCTGGGCGAGAAATGTGACCCATGGCCACGTTATCATAGTTCATAAAAATGCAGCGCAGTGACGATACAGACATTTCATAGCTTACACAAGACGTATGTAACGCCGCTGACCCGCATTCGACCCGTGCAGGACCCATTCATAATGAGTCAGCCGTCACTCTGTGAGTAGCTTCAGTCCATCGTACTCCCCCTCTCTCCCTATATGAGCTACTGGGCTATCTGGTGTTATTGAAAACAAGTGAAGGAGCTTTCTCAGCGATATATATTTTTTAAATATATCCCAGGCTATTTATTTCAGATAATTGACATGTGTTGCAGCTGTACATTTTCAAATTGTGAAGGAAACCCTGTCTTTGCATTTTATTTCAATCACATCTGTTTTGATAAAAGAGCTTGTGAAAAGTGGCTTTGACTTAAAACTGAACATTTAGCCTACTTTGTAAAAAATATAAATTAGAGATAGAGAGATATATATTGTGTATCGCCATTCAGCCGAAAAATACAGAGATATGATTTTTAGTCCTGGACTAGTGGAAGTTCTGATAATAATCAGTGTGGAGTGGCCCAGCTTGCAGAAATTTGATGCTAGGGAGTGTGGCAAGCTGGTTTAGCAAAGCCAAAGGGGAAGAAGGCCAAATTACAGGTGTTGGCCATCTGAGGGGCATTTGACAGCAAGGGGGGACCCGCTATAAGACTTTGAGTACAATATAATGTGCTTCAAATAAAAAAAAATTGTTGTTTAAAATAATTGACATAAAAAAGTTAGACGCACCAGTGCGACCAAGGCAAAAAGTTAGTCTGGAGCCCTGGGCTGTCGCTGGGCAACACAGACTTTCAACTCCATCCAAAGATTTTCTAAGGGCTTGAGATCTGGAGACTGGCTAGGCCACTCCAGGACCTTGAGCTGCTTCTTACGAAGCCACTCCTTCGTTGCCCGGGTGGTGTGTTTGGGATCATTGTCATGCTGAAAGACCCAGCCACGTTTCATCTTCAATGCCCTTGCTGATGGAAGGAGGTTTTCATTCAAAATCTCACGATACATGGCCCCATTCATTCTTTCCTTTATACGGATCAGTCGTCCTGGTCCCTTTGCAGAAAAACAGCCCCAAAGCATGATGTTTCCACCCCCATGCTTCACAGCAGGTATGGTGTTCTTTGGCTGCAACTCAGCATTCTTTCTCCTCCAAACACGACGAGTTGAGTTTTTACCAAAAAGTTCTATTTTGGTTTCATCTGACCATATGACATTCTCCCAATCCTCTTCTGGATCATCCAAATGCTCTCTAGCAAACTTCAGACGGGCCTGGACATGTACTGGCTTAAGCAGGGGGACACGTCTGGCACTGCAGGATTTGAGTCCCTGGCGGCGTAGTGTGTTACTGTTACTTTGGTCCCAGCTCTCTGCAGGTCATTCACTAGGTCCCCCCGTGTGGTTCTGGGATTTTTGCTCACCGTTCTTGTGATCATTTTGACCCCACGGGGTGAGATCTTGCGTGGAGCCCCAGATCGAGTGAGATTATCAGTGGTCTTGTATGTCTTTCATTTTCTAATGATTGCTCCCACAGTTGATTTCTTCACACCAAGCTGCTTACCTATTGCAGATTCAGTCTTCCCAGCCTGGTGCAGGTCTACAATTTTGTTTCTGGTGTCCTTTGACAGCTCTTTGGTCTTGGCCATAGTGGAGTTTGGAGTGTGACTATTTGAGGTTGTGGACAGGTGTCTTTTATACTGATAACAAGTTCAAACCGGTGCCATTAATACTATAGTAGTATAGTAGTTACCTAGTATAATAGGTAACGAGTGGAGGACAGAGGAGCCTCAGAAGTTAGAGGTCTGTGAGAGCCAGAAATCTTGCTTGTTTGTAGGTGACCAAATACTTATTTTACAGAGGAATTTACCAATTAATTCATTAAAAATCCTACAATGTGATTTTCTGGATTTTTTTTTTTATCATTTTGTCTCAAGTGTACCTATGATGGAAATTACAGGACTCTCATCTTTTTGAGTGGGAGAACTTGCACAATTGGTGGCTGACTAAATACTTTTTTGCCCCACTGTATTCAAAATCCAAATTTCAGGAACAGTAGTCTTCTTCTTCACCCAGAAAAAGAAGGATATTGAAAAGAGCAAGAGACTGGCTTTTTGAAGCGTGAAGGCTACTGTAGCTGTAATACGTACTTTGAACTGCGTGGTGCGAGAGAGTTGATATACAATCTCAATGGTGGATGCGAACAATTCCTACACATTGGACCTTTTAGTGTGAGCTGGAAAGAGGAGAACAGGATAAGTAATGATGAGTAAAACTGTAAGGTAATTAATAAATTTTCTTCTACAAGCACATCACTATGACTTTATTTATACCACACTGTTATGCTTTACCTTTATACTACTTATACTTCCTGTTTATATCTGCACACACTGGAATATATATTTGTCTTACCAAAACAATAAAGTTTAGGCTGTGAAACAAAAAAAACAAGATGAAAGTTGCTGTAAAGCTTAGTAGAGCTGATGGGGTAGGCTTGGGCCAAATGGCGATCAGATCGCATATCAACAATTGAAGGAATGAGCTGCGATTGGTTTTTCCTATGTCTATATTAAACAGGGCTCGACATTAAGGCCTATTTGCTTGTCCGGGACAAATGGATTTTTTGTAGGGCAAGTGGAAGAGAAATTTACTTGCCCCACTGGACAAGTTAAGAGTCAAACAAAATATAAAATGCCATGTTACTAAACGTTATGTGCCACTCATTACGTCTACGTTACCATTTTGAAACGATACATTTTTTACCACGCAATCTGGGGCAGCGGACCCAGCGGTAGCAGGTCAGCAGGCCACTAATGTTAGACCCAGCCCGCTGTTCAGCTCATTCTCTGTAAGCAATGCAGCATGAAAGCACGGAGAACCAGCCGGTGTTATTTAGCTAACGTTAGCTTGCTAACTCCACCTTAATGTTACCACCTCGCCACATCGTTGACAGAAAACGAGAGACCCGGTGCTAATACGGCACCGGTGCCTTAACTACCGTTATCTATCGGACCGAATTGCAACACGGATTTCGGTGCCACTGAAATGCCTCTGATGCTCCGAAAATGGAAGTTAGAGGGAACTGAAACATCGCTGCATGTCACGCTAGTTAACACTACTCTTGGCAGCAGGTAACGTTAGCCTACCGTTAGCTAGCAGCTGGAGTTTTTGAATTTTGTGCTCCTTTTTGAAAAAAACACATATATATATATATATATATATATATAAACTTTTTCAGCCCTTCTGAGTTTGCAGGTATGCGGATTAAATATCAGGTAATAATCAACTGTAAAGTAGCTACACCTTTTTAAAGGATCCCTTTGGTAAATCAGCCTCTGCCCGGTAGAAATTTGTGAAATTGTATTAAAAAAAAGAAAATGTTAACACCAACATTTAGTGGCAAAATCCATTGTTATGTCTACAAAATTATTAGACATATAGCTTATCTGCTAATGTTAGCTGCCGACCGTTACCTTGAAACCATCCAGCAAATAGACGGTACCGTAGGGTGATTTAACGTCACCGCTCATTTTACACACAGTTTAACAACAAAACTAAACTCTGAGTGAACATTACTAGCTAGCTACGGTTTTAATGTTGGTTTTGAGCGGCATGCACCCCCACTAACCTGGAAAAGGTTTTAAAACCGTAATGTTAATACAGCGTGTCGGAGGAATGCAGCGTTCTCCTGCAATGGGAGGCAGAGGGACCGTCACAGCAGAGTTAGCTAACATTAGCTTCTTGTCTCATCTGGGTTCAGATAAACAGTAAATTCATCAAAGTCAGTGTGCCCAACACTATTTTCCAATAAACTGTAGCTGTCAAATTTCACGGGACCTGCGTGAATGCGGATTTCATGTCGCGGCTTTCGTCACTGTTTATCACTTATTGAGTGAAGTACTACTTGCCCTGTTGTTTATTTGGTTGCCATGACTTTGCGAGTGATGACATCCTGTCACTGTTCCAGTCTATGGTTCCAGTTGCTCTGCTCACCCTATGGGGGGAGGGAGAGAATGACAGTTCGCTTGAGTTCAGTAGAGCAGATGGCTCTACGACTTTATCACTTTTCATAAACAGCCGAAGGAACGGTGGTGCGTGGTGTACATAGCGGAAACCCTGTTGTGCATCTGCCCCATTTCTGATACCATGGCGCTGGAAATTTTACTGTGGCGCACCGCCACTATGCTATCAACATAGAGGAAACACTGGAACATTTAAAATATTGATTTACAATCTCAATATATTGACTCAGTATATCAAGTATCGATTTAGTATCTCAATATAGCTATTGACTTAGTTACTCAGAATATTGACTAGGAATCTGAAAGTATAGACAAACTTTAAAATATTGACTTAGAATCTCAATATATTTACTTCTGCGTGCAAAGTATTACTTTATATTATGGAGTCTGGAGATCCTTTTTTCTTGTTGAAGGAGAAATCTATTCTTGGGACAGGTTTGTTTCTACTGTTTCAACTGAATTGTATTAATGCTGATAGTGTTTGGATGCTTTCAACGGTTTGTTCGAATTCTGCATTAGCAAAACACAATTTTTTATAACCTGATAAACGGCTGAAATTTCATGCTTTTTGTCTAAACGACATACCCAAATTAAAAGTGGTACAGCTCCCATATACTTTGACATTCTGGGGTGTGCCTGACATCATTGGAAAGGTAACACTCAATTTTTTGTTACAAGTGTCAGGGTGATTCTAGGCCTTACTGACACAGAGTTACAGAGGCTAGAATGGAGGTTTTTTATTTCCGTCCAAGTCATACATCTGTAAAATGATTAAAATAAAATACTGTTAACACATCTGGTAAGATACAGATACACCCAGGCCATAGCAACATGTCCCAGCTTACAATAGAAAAAATCTAGAAGCCAAAAGACTCACTGATTTTATATGAATTCTTTTCTACAGAAATGTCTCTGTTCTTCTTATTTCAATTTGAAAAGTGCAAAGAAAAAGCCAATAAAGTACACAATAAAACACTTCTCAAATACACAAACACACCCACATCAATCACACGCATACTTGAAATAACTATATACATAAATGTATAGAAATAAGTCATTACAAATTGCACAGGGTGTGATATTCTGCTGATAGGCCCTGTTTTTGCTTTGATACAGTTCCTGCCAACACAGGGTTAAAATTTCAGGGTCAAACTGCATATCAATCGAATTGTCTGCTCATTCGCTAAAAAGGTAGACGCGTCTTGTAGCATTTAAATCTAACTGGTCCGAGCAAATGTCGATCGAGTAAACATGGTGCCTGACATGTTGTCAGAGGCTCCTCCGCTTTCATTGGCCATATCACAGGCAAACCTGAACGGATTGGCTCATATCAGGTATCTATGGAAACCTTAGACCCTAGGAAATACAGTGACGCCCACATCTACGAGCATGTAGCAGCCTTGGCAGAGAACCTAGCGGCGATTGAAGTGCGGAAATGAGAAACTGTTTCGCATTTTTCCGTTGTGATTCGGCCAGAAACTTCAACATTGTGAGGCGAACAGATCGTTTTGGAATATAACGGCGTGGATATTACATTTCCTTGGACTCTTGGGGATTTATGACAAACAAGTTTTGGGCAAAATACCACTTTGTTGCTGAAAGAAAAAGGTATGCATGCACGACTCTAGACAACAGCTGCGCAGTTTACGGCTGAATTGTTTTATTTTCTGTTACTTTGTAACAGTTGTGTAACTGCTATAAATCATCTTATGCTTTGTATGTGCGCTTAAATAAATCATTAGAGGCTAAGCTTTCTGGTGTGTCGCATGGCTGTATATTTTGAAGATTTAATGCTTTAAAGTTATAAAAACGCTAATGAGTGGAGGTTTTATCAAGGTTACAGCGATGCCACAGCCACAAAGTGTCCCGTCCGCGGTGTAGTGATCCTTGAGAAGTTAATAAAATGATAAATCTTTACCCGGACAAGTGACTTTTGTGCATGGATAAGTGAAACGTAAATGTACTTAACTAAATTAACTAAAAGTTAATGTCAAGCCCTGTTAAAGCAATTTTGACTAAATTACTATCAGAGCTATAATATCTAGAATTGGCGCCCCCCTGTTTATTTCTGGTGGAGTGGTAAGTCCACCCACTGACCCGCCTGCTAATCAGCACGAGTGACGAGTGAATTGGAAATCCATTAAAAACGTGTGGAATTAGCGGGAAAGTCGCTGAAAGGAGATCGCTATGATCCCTACGTTAGGTTTAAATAAAAAGTGGATAGTTAGCCACTGTAATAAAAAAATGTGACAACCGCATCGAGCTACCGAAGCAAAAACGCTATCAACACAGAAGCACGTCAGCCAAGTAGGAGGCAGGACAGCCGAGCCGCGATAATTATCTGTGGGTTTGTAGTCATGTGATCCATTGTTAACATAAAAATGTTGATTCAAGGGTTAAGCCAGAGGTCTTTTAAACTGAGGCATGCCTCCTTATTCTGGGATCAGACTACAGGATTTCTTTGTCTTTCACGACAGTCACTATGTCAGACTAGACAGACACAGTGCCAAAAATTCTTGCTCTGTCTTGGACGGGAGATGGCAACACTACAAGTATGACACCGACCAGCCCCCAGACCGATTATCGTGTGCTGTCATCGAGATCACACATTCATAGGTCGCTTTGGAGAAGCGGCAGCCTCTCAAAAACTCTCAAAAATCTTTTAAACTGACCGATTCAGCAACTTTATAGGCTATTTCTCACATAAAATGTTTTCAGAAACACATTTTGGTGTAGTGTCAATGTCCAAAAACGCTGACTAAGACTAAATTAACATGCATTATTGTTGACGAAAAAAGACGAGACTAAAATGTTTTGCATAAAATAAAAACTAAGATAAAATCTCTCTTCATTTTCGTCTACAATCGTCTTTACTTTTTCATCATGAGATAGAATATTCAGCTGTTACTGAGACCCGGTGCTACGGCACCGACAGGTGCCCTAATGACAGTTATCTACCGGACCGAATAGCCTGCGCTTCTCTCTGATGCTCCTAAACGGACGTTAGAGTCAACTGAAACATCGCTGCAAGGGGCGCTAGTTAACACTACACTTGGCAGCAGGTAACGTTAGCCTACCGTTAGCTAGCAGTTGGATTTAACACAGTTAAAATGCTGACAGCTAAACGGTGTAAAGGTTTGTCTCTATTTCCAACACGAGATGTACGACAGTCTGCAGCTGCCGTTGTCTGAAAAACAACACATGTTGCGTTCACTTGAAATACGCCTCGCCAGTTTCGTGCTGCATTTATTTTATTGTAAAATATCCTTTCCCCATGCAGTGGTTGTTTTCGTCGTTTACTGGTGAAATAAGGAAGAGGCTCAATATTTATATAACTTTATAGCATTTATTTATTTTTATAACTATTTGACTGAAATGCTTATCAGAAATAATTTATTTAAAAAAAGACTAAAATGTTTTGACTAAAACTAGACTAAAATGACGAGACTTTTAGTCAACTAAAACTTGACTAACAAAATTTTTTGGCACAAGACTAAGACTAAATTAAAAATAGGTGACAAAATTAACACTATTTCGGTGAAGTATTTTCGTAAAATAAGAGATAATTTTCCAAATGAGACGCCATTATGGTCGGTTTTGAAATTCGGGAGCCCCACATGTAGCGTTCGTCCAATCAGGTGCAGCCATCGCGGTTGTAGGAGGGTGTAGTCTGTGTTATTTGCTTGTCAGTGAAAAGAAACTGATAACTGCTTGTGGCTAGACCACTGCGGTGCTGGGAAGCGGGGCGATCTCTGCCATGAAAAAAAGCCAACATGGGCACTGTGTGTATCTTTCCTCCTCCTTGCAGCAGCAGTAGTGTCTCTTTTCACCATGTTTGCATATGTGCACCAGAGAGCACTCTCTTGGGGCAAGCATTCTCCTTATTGGTCAACGTCAAGGAACACGTCGTAGAACATGTCACACTAGGTGAAAAAAGACAAAAGATTCTGACATTCTAGACTTTCTGCGTTGTGGTGCAGCTCTAATTACCGACCAAAGGTACCGGTTTTGGATTGGGTAATCGATTCCCTGAGAAACTCGCCCTTATGGGGGCACTTGAGGGGTTAATCAGGGATCTCAAGCTCTTAACTTTTTTAGTCTAACTAGTGCAGTGCCCTTTGGAGCATGTACCTGTTCGGAACGGGCTGATTGCTTGGTTCACAGTGGGTTTTTTCCACAACTTTATTTTGTAAATTCTCACAAACATGTGACACAAAATGCAGTTATAAAATGCTTGGTTTCCAGTATTGCTGCTTGCAGCGTTGTCGGGTTGCTTGCATGTTCGAAGCATTCTCGAGAACAACTTATCAGTGTTCCCCACAGGTTGAAAATTTACTTGTGGTGGTGGGTGGTGCAGGATGTGGCGGCATACTTAACATTAACAGATCATTTTGAAAGAAATAACCATTTACATATTAAACAAATCAGACTAAAAGATGATACAGATGAAGTGCAGCCATGATGTACTTTGTCAATTAAATCTGGTTGGTTTATCGATAAAATACCAGATTTCCTGGAGCCCAAATATTTTATGTATTAACAAGATAACCATAATACCATACTATGACGCATACAAAAAGTAGCATGTTAATAAATCTCAACAGTCTCCTCCTAACTCCTGTTAAATCATATAAGACTAAGGCTATCTAAAGTTAATTCTTTTAACTAGTCGCTTTTTGGCGAAAATCGCCATTTTGAATGGGAAAATGTCATCCATGTGAAGAGTTTTTATTTGTGGGGGATGGGGGTGTCCGGTCTGAGACCCAGTGCTAATACGGCACCGGTGCCTTAACAACCGTTATCTACCGGACTGAATAGCAACGCGGATTTCGGTGCCACTTAAATGCCTGCACTTCTCTCTGATGCTCCGAAAACGGACGTTCGAGTCAACTGAAACATTGCCGCACGGGATGCTAGTTGACACTACACTCGACAGCAGGTAACCTTAGCCTACCGTTAGCTAGCAGCTGGAGTAAACACTGTTAAAATGCTGACAGCTAAACGGTGTTAACGGTCCCATGACATGGTGCTATTTGGATGGTTTTATATAGACCTTAGTGGTCCCCTAATACTGTATCTGAAGACTCTTTTCCCGAAATTCAGCCTTGGTGCAGAATTACAGCCGCTAGTCCCACAATGAGCTTTCCTTAGTATGTGCCATTTCTGTGTCTGTAGCTATTGAGGAGGAGAGAGAGGGGGGTGTGTGTCCTTGACCAACTGCCTCTTTGCTCGTTTGAAAACCATGATGTCTCTCTCATGGGTGGGCCAAATTATCTGCGCGGGCAAAGCAGAGAAAGTGGAGGTTATGACCTCAAAAGGAGCAAGATTCCAGATTGGCCCATCTGAGCTTTCATTTTCTCAAAGGCAGAGCAGGATACCCAGGGCTTGGTTTACACCTATCATCATTTCTAGCCACTGGGGGACCATAGACAGGCTGGGGGAACGCATATTAATGTTAAAAAACCAACCTTCTTCCAGTCTTAAGTAGTCCATTGGCAGTGTTTCTTGGCCCAGGCAAGCCTCTTTTTCTTATTCTGATGTCTTAGCAATGGCTTTCTCGCTGCAACTGGACCTGTCAAACCTGCAGCTCGAAGTCTTCTCTTTACAGTTGAAACTGAGACTTGCTTATTACGACCACTATTAGGCCGTGCTTGAAGCTGTTGTCCTGTGAGCCGCCTATCATGCACGCTGTTGACTCTCAGAAACTTGTCTTCTGATTCTGTTGTGGCTTTGGGTCTGCCAGACCTCTTCCTGTCAGAGTTTTCCCCAGTTCCTAAGTGCCTTTTGATGGTAAAGAATACTGTACTCAGGGGCGGAGCTAGACTCTCGGTACAGTGGGGGCGGAGCTTCATCATGGGGCCCTCTGTTACCAAGTAATTTTAAATTAGAACCGTTAAAAACGGTAAATTATCTGATGAATGCATATGTTATAATGTGTCACTTGTTGAGCCAAGTAAGCCTATATGTCAAATAAAACGCAAAGAAAAGCCAAATGTTTTGACAAATTTGTATTGACAAACAAACAAACAAAGCAGTTTGCCAGTCAAGTAAAAATGTTTCAGCACCAAGGACAGCAACAGCCGATGGACAGCGATCGTGCTGAACAGGCCAAGTGCGCTCAATCAGTGCCACGCTATATAATTGACATGGCACTATTATACTGTATTGAACACAATGTTTGTTTACAAGTCCATAGGTAGGCGAAATGTGCTACATGAAAACTCAACTGGGATGAAAACTTTGAGTAAAACTGATTTATAACATTCTGAGTGACTTATTAATAACTAAAATATAAATTCTTAGAAGATTTCTTTTCTTACCATTTAGCATTTAGTTGTCTGCTTAAGGATCTTCAAGAACAAATACATCTAACAAAACTATATACATATCATGGTCCCTTATTACATCTTCATCCTCCTCTCCTTCATGGTGGCAAATCTGCCAACCACTTTGTCGTTGTCGATATGTATGTCCCGCTCCACACACAGCAAGGTGAGATGGGACAGTCTGGCCTCATCCATGCACGAACGCAAGTATGTCTTTGTGAGCCGCAGACGGCTGAAACTTTGTTCGGCGCTGGCGCTGCTGATAGGAAGGGTTTTATAAATCCTGTGGAGAAAGGTCAGGTGTGGGTAGGCTCTATCCATGTCGTTGGCAATGAGGAATGGCAGGACGGCGTCGGTGGTGAGATCCATGTTTAACTCTGAATACAATGCACGAAAAGAGCGAAACTCCTCCACTGCGTCTTCTGGCTTGGGCATGTCTTCTGAGTAGAAACGGGCCAGCTCAAGCATTTTCTCCTCAGCATCAGGGTGCTCAAACCGCTTTGGGCAGAGGACTGCGAACAGTTTGGCCATTTTTTTGAAGTCTGAAAATCTACTTTCAAACTGCCCCACAAAAACATCCAGAATGTAAAAATAAATTTCCGATTTGAAGCAGCGTCTGCTGTCCTCGATCTGGTCATCCTCTGCGTCCTCGTCAAAATGCCTTTTTCTCTTGCGAATCCTCTGCTCTGCAAACTCGGTGGCTGCGTCGCTTTCTCTGGCCATACTTCTTGCTGTGTTCTCCATGCTGTCAAAGGCTTCTTCTGTACGTAACTCTCTGATCTGAGCCACCGTACTGTCAATAAGATTCACAGCAGTGTTGACATCCAGTGACTCTTTTTGGAGGTAATTCGACAGGATGTATGTCCTCTTCAGCAAATCGTTCCAAAACACCAACATGAACATGAATTCAAATGTGCTGAACTGTGTCAAACTCGAGGCCCGCAGGCCAAATCCGGCCCCTGGCAGATTTAGATCCGGCCCTCATAACAATTTAGGTTCAAAATAATGTCCATCTGCTCAATGAGAACTGTGGCTAGCCCCCCACCAGTGTTGGGTGTAATGCATTACAGTAACGTAACTACTTTTTTCAGGTAAAAAGTAGTGTACTACTACTGAAAATTTGGTAACGAAACATAGTTCCTTTTTCAATTCGGAGCAACGTTACTTTTCCCAGGGACAGATTTGACAGCGACACTGCCTTCTTAGCTGCGTGCTCACAAGCTCCACACGGTACGTGACAGAGGCTGGTAGCAGAGCAATCATGGAAGCAGCCAACACTAACTTTTAAGAGCGTTTTAAGCTTTGTGGCTTTTTGCTGGACGGCGCTCTGAGCAGAGAGCTACATTACACATGCCACGTTTAACAGTAACTTCCCCAACACTGCCCCCCATCCACCACCTCATTTTCTATTCTCTTAATCTATTGTGTTGTATATTACTATTTGTTTTTATTGATCTGGAACCGGTACACAATGAATTTCACTGCACATTGTACTGTATATGATTAATGTGTTAATGTGAATTTTAAATTCCATGTTCTGTCATCTATTTTTATTTATTAATTTTCCTGATGTTTTAGGCAGTGTATTGTAAGTCATAATTTTGGTAACATGACATCACTATTAACTGCATGAGGTGAAAGAGACAGGTGTATGTAGGGCTGTGAAGATAACCGCATCACCGCAATACCGGTGCTGACGTGCCACTACCGCGGTGATCATCGCATTTATTTTTATTTTTTTTTACTTTTTGTCTGCGAAAGTTACAGGAGAACAGATGTCGTGTGATATGAAATATAATGAAAGCAATAATTGTGTAGTTATCCTAGATTATGGAGAAACAAACTTAAGTTGCTCGTCACTTCACCTTTGCACAACTGCATCAGTAGTGCATGGGATTGCTTTTATGTGTGTCAGATTGTTATCAATTATTTCTACAAGTAATGTTTAATATAATACACGGTAGGGAAGGAAAAGACATTTGTTCTCAGCTGAGGTCACGCTGCAGGTTTTACCATTGCACATTAGCCTAGCAGCTAGCGGAGTTTCCTTCTGTTTATAGCTTACAGAACTGTTAGTCTTCCTCTATAATACCATTCGAATTTCATTTGTTATTTTTTTTTATATTCAAATAATATTTGAATATTTAATGCTCATATGCAGCCTGTTATAAATATGAACTACACTACTCAGGCTTTTGCATTGTCAATGCAACTATAAGCATGTGGTTGTTGTTACATCTTCTGTCACTAGAGGGACTTCCAACATTAGCCTGGCCTTGAACGCATGTACGCCGCTCTCTTTTACATTATTTTCCACCGCGAGCACACAGCGACAAACCCAAATCAACAGAGAACTCTGTAACGAAACATTATCTAACAGGTGTATTGACGTGGCTCAATGACATCATATTAGAAAGCACAGCTGAAACAATTTGTCATAAACTAAGTAACAATAATGTTAGCTATGATGCTAACAGCATTGATAACTAAGTCAAAGGGTGCTGCCACTATTTTAGTGATTTAAAAGCAACCGGTTTCTTGCAGATTGTCATGTTACTGAGAAGACAGCTGTAAGAAGGAAATACATTAAGTAAAGATGCGGCGATTACAACTTTCTAGGCCGATTCCGATTTTCTTTGAGTTAGACCAGCCGATACCGATTTTAGTCGATTCCGATTTCATTTTGCACAGAACATAGAAAGTTTTTTGAACAGATAATGGATCACTATAAAATAGAACTATATTAATTACTCCTGGGTTCTCATTTATAAACGTGGCGTACGCACAAAACGGGGCTGAAAATGTGCCACTTCCCACGCAAAGGTTGTGATTTATAAGAAAAAAAAAAAAAAACCTGACGGGAGAATGTGCAGTCCTCCACGCAAACTCTGACCCATGCGTATGCACATTTTGGAGACAAAATAGGAATTGGCGACGCAGATGGTGAGGTGGTGAACTGAAGTCAGACTGCAGAGAGTAAATGGGAATAAGATTACTCTAATCTTTTCTAGTATTGATGCCTCACGCACATTCTTTCACTCCATATCATCCACGTTACCATGAAGATGAAATCCAGCAGTGTTATTTGCGCTTGTACTGAGTGATAAATGTTACATAAACACCTCCAACTCAAATCTTAAATAAAAATTTGTTCTTAATATTTAATCGGCGCTGTCTCGCCGTCACATTGTCCACTACGGAGTGCAGGAGGAGGGGATGGCCCGACTGTATGGAATGCAGGATATCATCAAATACCCTACCATTAGATAACTGCAGAACACAGTGTAAATAACTAAATATCTGTCTTTAAAACTGTGCATATATCATCAAATGTCAAAGTCTGGAAATACAGATGTTAAGCTCTGGCGCAATCGTTACCCTTAATGTCCTCGTTATCAGTCCGAACTTTAATACCGTTTGTGAGAATACCTGCATGTGTTTGCCTATTACACTTTATTTTGTCTTCAAATTGTATCTCGGGGTGGGGGATACCACTAGTTGATGCTGAGTTGGCAAGGTGTTAACAATCACAAATTGTTGTAAACCTATAAATACTGCGGTGACCTCTGTGCGTAATGCTGCATGATGGCCCATCTGGCACTGCAGGAGGACTACGCTAACGGAAGAATCAGGAGAAAAAGAGACTTCAGGGACCATGACGATGACTGGCTGATTTAGATTTTCTAAAGCTGAGCTCTTGGATCTATGTACTGAATTGGGTCCAGGAGAGGGCAACGCGCCGGAACCGTGCCATCCCGGTCCAAATATAGGTCCTCGCCACTTCTGGGGGAAACGGTCTGTTTCCAGAGGGAAATGTCAGACAGCTAAGTGTTTTTTAAAATAAATATTATATATAATCTTCAACTTAATCACTAAGCCTTGTTTGGATATAATATATAGTTCTGTTAAATCTTATTATATACGTCTGGTATATCAAAGCTGTCCCTGAGTGCCGTAATGTCTGCCGTTTTGGACGTATTATTAATGCATAGTTATAGATCAGGGTTCCCTACACTGTGCAAGAACCGGCCGAAATTATAATTCAATTTGCAGCAATTCCTGAACGTCTGAGAAGTTTTTGCTTTTTCTCTGCCAGTCATCATGATGCGGTGTAACAACTGCCAGTGTCATTCATACACTGATTAGTATTCACGAGGTGCTTTGCATTGACTATTTATGGTTAAAAATGGGCGTGTACAGGGCGGGATAAGAGGCTGATCCACGTATGCACGTTTGTAGGTAATCTCTGATTTATAAAGGGAACATTGCTTACAGGTGTGCCTACACACGATTTTATAAATCTGACTTTTTTTTGCCGTACGCCATTTTGAGCTTTTGGGCGTACGTACACTTATAGTAAGGATCCTACGCACAGTTTTATAAATGAGACCCCAGGTGTGGGAAATCTAAAGTACAATGTTAGAACCATTTCCTTCTTTTCACATCCAATATCCAACTAAAAAAATTTGATTTTGGTTTTTGGTGTCATCCCTCCATGCCCTACTTTTTTTTGCAGGTGTTGCATATTACAAAGTTGTTATCTTCTGCACACACGCCTAAGAATTTCCAAACAACTGACATGTTGCAGAGTTTCCCTACATGTGCGAGAATAGCGCGACACACGACGGAAAAGTTGAGAGAAAGGGGGGAAAAAAAGACTGTCCGTGTATGTGTGCGTCCTTGAGAACTGCAACTCGTATAACTAATGTTGTCAGTTAATTGTAGCATTGACCGGCATGAAATCGACATATGTCAGACTGACCCGCCGGTCGCCGGTAATGGCCGAGCACGTGAAAACAGGCCAATTCCATTCATAGGCCGGTCTATCGGTGCATCTATAATATGAAGTTGAAGCTAATTCTGACAGTTGTAGGGCAGCTAACATTAACTTTAGCTGTCTCCATGACGCTCCCAGCTGAGCTCCTATAACTCGCGACGCAGTTAGGAAATCAGAACGAGCTAACTATTGATAACGTAAGCATGGTCGGAGTCGAACCCGGGCCCGCTGCGTCGAGGAGTAAATCTCTATATATAGGTGCCCGCTCTACCAACAAAGCTATCCGGACGCCCATGGATGATGATTTTAAATTCATGTTAAAACTATTTCCCATCCTTCTTCCAATTTCCAGCCGCAGCCTGTCACTGTACTAATGTTTCTCCGTACATAACGTTAGCTCACAATGACCGTGTTTCTCACTCCCGTAACTTATTGTTCATCCCAACTCCTTTGTCAGGATCTTATTTATGGATTTTGCATCTGCATTCAATACAGTAAACATCAACACTCTTCTGCACCGCCTCCAACAGCTGCAAGTCAACCCAACTCTGACACTCTGGATTAAGGAGTTTTTAAGGACAGACCACAGCATGTGAGGGTAAATGGGTTTAAGTCCACCAACACTATTTTAAACACCGGAGTGCCTCAGGGCTGTGTGTTGTCACCTGTCCTATTCTCCATCTAGTGGAAAGAAAATCCAACTTCATCATCCAGGATGCCTCCCACCCCGTCCACCGAAGCTTTGAGCTATTACTAGGGGTGGGCGATATATATCGTCTACGATAATATCGTCATTGTTGTGTGTCGACCGGTGTGGCAGTTTGCTGAGGCATCGCGTCGCTCGCTGTGGCCGAGCCAACCCCTTTTTATTGCCTTCCCCTCAGCAAACCCCCGGCCCTACTAGTGCCCTCTTTTGCCGTACGGACGAACGCCAGTTGCCCGTCAGCGGGGCGGATGTTTTGACCTATACTAAAAAGGAGTTGCTTTTGACGCTTCCCTGATTAATTTTAGTTTATAGAGACACACACGCCCTCCGTCTAAGGAGAAGCCCTCGCCCGGATCAGGGAACCCGAAGGCGAGACAAGAGGTTAGATACACACTACACCAGACGTCCCCAAAAACACGGGCTCTTATCCCACTGTATATGACAAGCACTGCCCGAGGGGATCTTTAAAACCAAAGATTTTTCTTTAGTACTTACAGTCTGTTAGCCGTCCTCCCAGGGTCACCGGAGGTCCCTTGCTTCTCAAGGACGCCCGCCTTGCCCTTCTTGGTCGCCCGACTGAGAGAGGGGGATGCTCAAAGGCTCTGACCAGGCCGCGCGGATAGGGAAATGCACTCCCACTAGGAGATAACAGGAGGTCTGCATGTCCAAGTCGATCCCCGCCGGGAGGCTACTCTCCGCGGGCGGTTAAAGAGGAGTCACTAACCCCCGTAAGGGGGGAAACCCCACCTGCTTGACAGCGGGTGGTACGATCCCAGAGAAAATAAAAGAACTGGCAAAGATTGGCGCCCCTAGTCTAAAATCAGACTCAGGTGATTTTTATTATTTTGTGACAAAAGCAGAAATTAAAAGCAAGTGGTCCTTTACAACATAAAAATAAAAATAAAGATAAAGCCTCCGCTCTAACAGAGGTACTTAAAGCTGCTTCTCTTTTCCTCCTGGCCCTGTCTCTCCCACACTCATAAACGAGCAGGTAATCTCCTTCCTCGATGTCGAAGAGGGTAAATAAATCTTCCCCACAACGCAACGAAGAGAGCGTCTGGGTAAAAACTAAGAGAGAAGAACACTTTTTGGCCTCTGTATAACCGAGGTATTCGAAGCCGCTTCTCAGAGATAGTCTTTTTTTCTTTTTTTCCCTCCCTTACACTCAGCGCGGCAAGGGGAACCCCTCTCAGGGAGGGGAGGGGGGGGTGGATAATGAATCTTCCCCAAAACACAGAAAGGGTAGATGGAGAAGGCTTCATGGTATCCCGATGCCACGTAAAGCACTCGGTAAAAGAGCCCGAAGGAAGCCCAAAAGGGACCCAAAAGAGGGGCTCACCCGAAGGGGGCCGCTACTCGACAAAAACACTCATATTTATACACAAAAAACATTTTACTCCTCCCAAAGTTATCAAAAAGGACGTACTATATGTACTTCCCTATCCTTGTAAGGTAATGTAGGAAACACTTCACAAATAACGTAACAGTAATGAACTTCATGAACTCTACAGCTCGTGTGCTGTGTATGGCCACACACGTGCCTTCAAGACGCACACACACACAGCTGCATGCACCCATCAAGGCCGCAGCTCCTGCCTGTGCCCTTATCTGTCTAGGTGCTTTCCTACACTCTTCACAGTTTCTCAATGAGAGCTCTTTCTGTCATAAAATGCAAAAAAGATCAGTATGTAAGCAAAAAAACAGATTAATAAAAAAATATTTTTTGGGGGGGGGGGTTTCAACACACACTCTAAGCAATGATATAGTTTGCTTTTCAAAACACATCTATCTAAGTGATTATATGGTTATCTTGTTAATACTGACAACGCTATGTATGTTGTAAAGCAAGAAATGACATGGATTCTGCTATTTCTTCGTTTTTGAGTTTTCATCTGGCCTTGCGGACAACATGTGTTAACGATGTGCAAATTGGCATTATCGAGTATTTAAATTACTTAGAAAAAAAACACTTCAAAACACGCATTGGAACGCTACACGTTCACTAATGTCAACAAAGATTGCGGCGCGCTGTCGGTGTATATTTATACAAGTACAGCCTACTGAACTAATCAATATAGGACTATGATACAACACAGCCGTTACGAGAGCCTTCCAGGCGGCTCATAACATCCCGGAGGACACAGCCAGACCGGGCGCTCCGGGGTTTGTTGTTTGGCATCTAGCAGGCCGAGCTAGCTACTGGCAGGATCAAGACAAGAACTCCGGCAAGACCAGAGGCGGAGGACTGCATTTTTGTGCATAATGAATGGAGTACAAGCTGTAGGATCGTTGCCCAGCACTGCTCATCTGACCTGGAAGCCCTGTCGGTAATATACAGGCCATTTTATTTACCACGAAAACAGCACACTGCCGTCTACATAGCCCCCGACGCTAACGTTAGCACAAGTTTGGCTCACTGCTAACCATAGGGAACAAACTGCAGCGCGTTCACCCAGAGGGGATACATATTGTAGCCCTTAAAGTCTGTACTCCCCAGCTTTTTCCAGCATGTAGATTGTGTTACTAGAGGGAAGAACACACTAGACCATGTATACTCTAACATCAAGAAAGCATACACCTCTCCCTCACCTGGGCCAGTCAGGTCACATCCAACTACTCCTGATCCCAGCATAAATCCCGCTCAGAAGGACTATACAGCCAAGTAGGACTATCAAAACCTGGCCTGACACTGCCCTATCTCATCTCAAGGACTGCTTCCAATAAGGACATGGTTGTGTGCAATATGTTACAGAACAGAGCCCTTTGTTTATTATTATGATTTCATCTTGCTTGTATGCTGCACAATTTACATTACAGCAGAAGTGTACAACTGAATGTTGACTCAGAGTTCAATGTTCCTACAATAGTTCAATTAGTATTTTATGTCTTTGAATTGTTTTTACTTGAATACTTATATTTTAAAGAAAATAAATAAGAACTGTTTTCATTCAACATTGTGCCCATTATTATCATCAGTGATTAAGTAACTCAGACTTTTAAAAACAAATTTTTAAAGGATATCGTCTAATTATCGTTATAGTCAAAATCGCCAAAAAATATTAGAGATATTATTTTTTGTCCATATCGCCCACCCCTAGCCATACCTTAGGAAGAAGGTTCAGAGTGCCTCTGGCTAAAAAGTCATTATACAACAAATCCTTCATTCCCAATGCAATACATACTGTATACAAACTCATGCTACTGACACATCACACACACTCTGCCTTCAATCAAAAGAACATTTTCTAACATGGCAACATATTAGACAATAAAGCTTTCTGAATCTTGAAAAGTTTAAGCCAATGTTTTTTCGGGGTTAACGCCATTCACTTATCCAGCAGTACTGACAACAGATAAAGCCACCGTGTTTTTAGAAGCTCAAGCTTATTGTTTTATTGTTCACTTTTAACTCACTTAACATAATCTTTGCTATCTCTTTTACCTCTCTCTTTTCCTCACAGCGGCACTCATACACTACTCTCCGTTACCGCTCGCTTTCTCCTTGCTCGACCACATAGGCACTGATGTCACTCACTTAAGGCACCCTGCCATTCTTGTTTTAACTTGCGTTATTCTCGTAAGGGTGTAGCGGTTAACCACCATACCGTGAGATACGTTGTTTCTTCACTGTGGTAAAAAAGCCCTAGGTACATGCCTGTGTTGCCAGATTTCATAATCGGGCCTCTTATCAACACAGTCAGCAGCTGCAGAGACTGTGCTGCACCGCTCAATTTTTAAGTTTTCTTCAGTATCAAAGTAATCCTCTGATAGTCATCTTCACATCTATGGGCACACTGCAACCAGGAGCAGCTAACAGGGCTTACGTTTTAACTCACAGCTTAACGCTATACTCTTAACTAAATTGACAGCGATGTTATCCTTCTCGTTTACATCCACTAAAGCATCATGGGATCTATAGTTCAGGTTAGTTGTTTTGATTTTGTCTAAGTGGGGGCCCACAGTTTCAGACTTTGAAAATCCCTGTGATAAACTAACCTAATCCTGACCTAATTGGCCTGCACAATTTATTAGAGCTCGGTAGCAATGCTGGTGAAACTACTTACAAAAGGAGCCAAGCTGAATATTGTTGAAATAATATATAAGTTAATAATAATAAGTTAATAATGGCAGCACTCACTGAGACTTCCGGTGACATCATGAACGAAGTGGCAGCATAGAGACATGGCTCCGTCGTGCAACGCAGTAAAATAAATGACAAATATAGTTATTAGACCCTAAACGCAAGAAACAACTCCCCTGCAGAATAACTTCAAGACAGAGTACTCAAGGTAAACAAGATGCCTCTAAAGAAAAGGAGGACAAACGGAGCACAACGACCCATGCTTGCATAAGGACCACCAGTAACGTGTCAGTTCGACACAGACTTAACGTTGCTAGAAGACCTAAGGAAACTCCGTAAAGAGAACCAAGACGGCCATAACCACAGTTATAATGTATGAGGAATCAACAACCCAATTAAAAGGAAAAAAAATCTTGGGCAACTAAATAAATTACAATGTTCTATAGCTTTAATTCAGGAAACACATCTAACTGAAATTGAACATTTAAAACTAAGACGTGAATGGATAGACAAAGTCTATATCTTCTTCAACAGGTTTAACCAGCCCTTGTCCTTGTCCCCCCACCCCCACCCTCACCGCAGCCATCTCTCCTTCTTCCCTCTACACACCTCTCCCCCCTGACACCACAGTCACCCCCTCCTCCTCCCCCACCTCAACACAATCCGTGCCTCACATCACCACAGACCAGGTCAGAGGACAGCTGAAGAAGCTCCGGCCCAGGAAAGCAGCAGCCCCGGATAAAGTGTGTCCGAGACTACTAAAGACCTGCGCTGCAGAACTGGCTGAACCACTACAACAGATCTTCAACCTTAGCCTACAGCTAGGGAGAGTGCCCACCCTCTGGAAGACATCCTGCATCTTTCCGGTTCCCAAGAAGAACAGGCCCAGCGAGCTGAACGACTTCCGACCGGTGGCACTCACTTCACACCTGATGAAGACATTGGAGCGGCTGTTCCTCAGCCAAATGTTGGTGTGGAGGATGCCATCCTCTACATGCTACACCAAGTCCACTCCCATCTGGATAAGGGAAGCAGCACAGTGAGGATCCTTTTCTTGGACTTCTCCAGTGCCTTCAATACCATCTAACCCCCTATACTTCAGGACAAACTGAACAGGATGGGAGTGGACCCCTATCTGGTAGACTGGATCAAGGATTACCTCACTGACAGGCTACAGTACGTCAGGCTGAAGGACACCACATCTGACACTGTGGTAAGCAGTACTGGAGCCCCCCAGGGCACAGTGCTGGCTCCTCTTATCTTCATCCTGTACACCTCGGACTTCTGTTACAACTCGGAGCTGTGTCACATACAGAATTATGCCGATGACACAGCCATCGTTGGGTGTATCAGGGGTGACCGAGAGGAGTATCGGAGTCTGGTGGGGGATTTTGCTCTCTGGTGTCACACTAACTACCTACAGCTCAACACCTCTAAGACGAAGGAGCTGGTCATTGACTTTGGGAGGTCCAGACCAAGACCAGTCCTGCTAGAGGGAGCTGAGGTGGATGCTGTGCAATCATACCTCGGGCTGTGGCTGGATAATAAACTGGACTGGAAAACACACACCAGCCACCTGTACAGAAAGACACAAAGCAGGTTGTACTTCCTGAGGAGACTGCGGTCTTTCAACATCTGCAGCAAACTGCTGTTGATGTTTTACCAGTCTGTGGTTACCAGCGTCCTCTTCTACACTGTTGTGTGCTGGGGGGGCAGCATATCCAAGAAGGACACCTCCAGACTGGATAAACTGATCAGGCGGGCCGGCTCTGTGGTCGGCATGAAGCTGGACTCACTGGTGACTGTGGTAGAGAGGAGGACACTGGACAAACTGCTGGACATTACTGACAATGCCAGCCACCCCCTGCACACCGTCATCAGCAACCAGAGGCGCCTGTTCAGTGGAAGGCTGCTCCTTCCCAAGTGTAGGACCAACAGACTCAAGAACTCCTTTGTCCCTCATGCCATCTTACTCTACAACTCCTCACTCGGGGGGAGGAGGAAATAGGGTAAAGAGGACAGAACGAACAGAACAGGAAGGAAGGGAAGGAGTGGTAGCCACTCACTCATTCACTGTGCAATAAATTAATAATCTACTCACATACATACCTGGACACTCTAACTGCTCTTAACTGCTAATTTATGCTAAATGTCATTTATTTATTAACTGTATAATAACACAATACCATACAAAGTCCTATATATCTATCTTTATCTGTAGTTTATTGTTGTTTACTGTCTGTTTACTTTTTGTAAAAATATTTAGCTAAAAGTTTGTTATTCTTATACCGTATTTTTTTCTATACTGTATTTTTTTTATACCTCTTTATTTAAAGAGTGTTATGTAAGCTGCTAAAATCTGCTGCTGGAAATCTAATTTCCTTGCGGGAGTCATCCCAAAAGGATCAATAAAGAGAAGTCTAAGTCTATAGTGCAGCATGTAGAAAGAAGAAAAAAAGAGTGGTGGCTATCCTATTTAGTTGATCTGTACATTATAACAATGAAACCACTGTCCAAGATGACAAGGGCCAATATGTCATGTTGATTGGAACAATTGGAAGTGTAAAGATAACAGTTCTACATGTGTATGCACTGAATGAAGACTCTTGTGGCAGATAAAGGAGAAGGGATCATACTCTTGGGAGGGGATTTCAATTGTAAACTAGAACTGCAAGCAGTTATTGATGGGGTCCAAGCCTCCCCGGCGTGAGTCCCCCCTGGAGCAAGTCGCCTCTGACGGAAAGAAAGTGGAACCAAAAGTGCGACGTCAGAGAGGCAAATGTCAGGAAACATTGCAACATGCGAGATGCAAGGTCTGTAGTGAATTGCAATAGCAAATTTCCCATTTACTTTCATTGAATTATAGGTCAAAACATATCTAACTCAATTATTGGGCCCCTTGAGGGCCAATCTGTTTGTACTGTTGCTTAATTCAGTCAAAAGAGAGAAGTTGTCTCTGTCCGTGTTTTAAACACACACCTGGGGCTAAGTTGGAAACCAGAATCTGCTTTGAATACAGTCCTAATCTAGTCCTCACTAACACGGGCCCAATTGCAGTAACTACATGAAAACTTCACTGTTGTTGCATGAAATGTCTAGCGGTAGGTAGGCTAGCATTACCTGCTATCGTGTGTAGTGTTAACTAGCGTCACGTCCCTTTCAGAGCATCAGAGAGAAGCGCAGGCATATCAGTGCCACCGAAATGAGGGACCAAATCCCTGTTGCTCTTCGGTCCGGTAGATACCGGTCGTTAAGGCACTCGTGCCATATTAGCACTGGGTCTGGGTACCCAACCCTAGGTAAGATAAACTGATAAAAATCTATATTGGTTCAACAATATTTAAACCTTCGTGCAGTCACGTCACTTGTTGTTATGTTGTTTTCTGCGTGGGGTAACGTCAGTCTCTGAGTCGAGTTGATTTTGTGAGATCTAAATTGGCACAATGTTAGGAAAATGCTATTTTAACAATATATGGCTTCACTTAGACAAATACAAGACATAGCTTGAGAAAGACCAGGACCCAGGGCGTGCAAAATGTGGACTATGTCGTAAAACGTTCGACATTTTGAACATGGGCGCTAGCTAGCCATGCTAAAGGAGCTAAGCACCAGGCTGCTGCTGCTGCGCACAAATCCACTCACCCCATTACCAGTTTTTTCACCCCAATGACCAACGTGACACCCGCTGCCAGCTGCAGCGCTTCTCTCTTGTCCACCATCAAACAAGGGACCATTTCGGGTGCTGTGTCCAGAAATTAAGCCCTAGCTAACTGCAGAGGTACTGAGGGCACTAAAGGTGGCTAATTCTCACTATTCTTACTAAATTTCGCCAATGTTGAGTTAAAATGTTAAGAAAAAAACTACGCTAACTATAAGACAATAGAATCCTATTGCGCTTTTGAGAACATCGGAAACCTAGGACAATATTTTTGCCGCTGACAGACTCATAATGCTATTATTAGTGCCTGTCAACATATAACGGGGTATCTACAGAGATTAACATTATGCATAGTTACTTTAAAATCTTAGCTACTAAATCTTGTATTCCAAAAAACTGTTTTTCTCGATACTGCTACCTTTTGAAGTTAATGTCTGTTACTGGACACTTTTATTTACTTATTTATTTTTCAAATATTGTTGCCTCCCAGTAATTTGTCAGTTAGGACTAGATAATGGAGTTCAAAGGGTTTGACAGATTTTATTCTGTAAACATCTTATTGGTGTCATTGTTAAATATACATGTTTATTTTGTATCAAACCATATAGGTTGTCTTTAATTTTAGGATGTATATTTGTATTCTTATTTTTCATGTATACACAGACGTTTCAGAGAACGTATGATCATGAAAATGTACCTCAAAGGCATGGAAATGTATTGGTAAAAATGTGTATGAACCCAGAATTAAGTTGACTATATGCAAGTGATATCAGTCATTTTAAATAAAAAAAACTTTTAAAATTACTTTTGGCTAAACCATATGCAGAAAACCCCTCATTGCAATTATTTTAGTAGAAATTATAATTTCTGCATTTCAGTTTAATTGAAAAAAAAGATGTGTGTGTGTATATGTAAAACGCGTTGAATGTGTCCAAACATTTGGCCTGTACTGTGTATGTGTGTGTGTGTGTGTATATATATATATATATATATATATATATATATATATAAAAGGCACCACCATTTACAATGCTATGTAAGCTTTTGAGAGTTAGATATTGTACTTAGCCCTATGACTAAGGCCTATTTGTGATAAAACTTAAATTAAGTGTTATGCTCTTGAATTTGATAGTAAATTCAAAAGCTTTGCATAAAAGATGAAATACAAATAAATCTCATTTCAATAATGAAACCGCTTTCTACCTATACAGGTGTGTGGGTGCTTTTACCTGCATGGTTCAAAGTGGTCTCTTGCTCTTACTATTGTCCAAATTATGTTTGCTGCTGGTGTAGTTCTTCTGTATTGGCGAGGCTGTGTTTAAAATGCTCCACTCTCTTGTGACACTTTGCCAAAGTGTCACCAAACCCGCTGTTACCAAGGCAAATGGTGATTGTTTTCTGTAACATATACGCAATACAGGGCATGTGCTTGAATGGAATTATATTGAACTTTCCAATCATCTGCCACAGACTTTAGCAGTGTGTTTGGCGATCGTTTTAAGCATGGTTAAAGCAAATGACTGAAGCTTACACTCACTGTCAATGGTGTGTGCGGTCACGCCAAGGTAATTGTGATGCTTACCGAGGTCCAGTGATCCTGTCAGGGCAATACATTCGACATTCGCCAATATATCAGCAATTGCAGTCTTTTCTGGCGTATAGCTGCTGAAATTTAGACACAATTGTGCTTCTGGATTGTGTCATATACGTTGTGTTGGAGGACGCAATCTGTAATGCTTCTGTTAACCCCCTGTCCTTGACCATCGAAATTGGCGTGCAGTCCATTGCAATCAATTTTGCAATTGCATTTGTTAATCTGTCACTGGTAGATTTACTACATTTTTACTCCTCCAGTGTGGCATGTCGAGTTTAGTTGCTAATGCTACCGTCAGCATCAGTGGCTAATTTAGGGCTGGGCGATAAATCTTTTTTTTATCGAATAAATCAAATGTGTAGTTAACATTGACTTGTTCAAATTACAGACAACACTGATTCGCACGGGATTAAGATCACAGACAACCTCCACCATTATTACAAATGACTAGTGGTAACCAAGTAATATTAATCCCGTGCGAATAGGGCTTAAGACTACATAAAATGTTGGCTCTAACACTCCAGTGATGAAATATTCAGCTGTGTTAAGGTTGTGTGTAAAGCTCCTATTGTATGAAAACCGATTAGGACACAGACATGAAGAGATTATAGTGGTGCAGAGGTGTAGAAGATTAATTAAGTGGTTTGAAATGCGCGCTCACATGTCACTCAAGCAGTCATCAGCTGGCACGCACCACCGGAGACGAGAAGTGGAGCGCTCAGAGCAAAAGTCTGTTGTCCTGCTGCGCGCAATCTCGACTTTTTTTTTACAATACTCTTGTCAAAATGTGTTTCTGCTACAAACGAAACTGTTGCCTTGGTTGAACCCGCCATATAAGGCCGTCGCTTGCTGGTCTGGTTTGCAGGATTTGGTGACTGTCGGGGCGGACAGATCATGCCCCGGCTCACAGACCCTCCCCCTTTTACACATGTTGGCCAACTCTGGCAGACTCGCTCTCTCCCTGTTTTTTCAACATGAAATAAAAAATTTAAAAAGTCGTCAGATTTGCACATGTGCGAGTAGTTGTAAAAGTACTTGCACTGTCTCAAAAAATGGTCGCAAAATGAGACCATTTGGTTGCAGTCTGGAGCCCTGCTGAAATTCACTGAAAGTTTTGTCAGGATTAAGGTGCTAGCTGAATGTCCGCTAGCTGCTAGCTAATTTATGCAGCGCTATGTTGTCCATCTCAGCTAAGAACGGAGAAATGTTGTGTTTACAAGCGAGCAGTCTGATGTTTGTAGAGGTCTGTATGGTTATACTGTAGCAGCCTGGTGTTGTTTTCAGGCAATTTGATAAACAGGTTGCCCACAGGGTCTTAAAAGTCTTTAAAAAAAGTCTTAAATTGAATATTAAAGGTCTTACATTTCTTTCACAAAGTATAACATTTCGTTTACAAAGGTCTTAAATTATTTCTTGCCCTTTCCTAGGATAAAATAAATACTGTAACGTCGTAAATAAATGTGTGTGACAATTTAACGTTAGTCCGTTTGTGACTTGGATGTTTACTTCAGTGTTTTTCTTTACGCTCTTGACCGTGGAGTGTGCGCATATACAGTATATATTAAGAGACACATGGATGTATAATAACGGTGCAACACAGTGTATTATTATAAATCCATGGACATGGTGAGCAAGCTCTGGCCTAAACATCCAAGCTCGGGCGCAAATCAATCAGTTGTCAGGAAAGAAAACAAAGTCTCGCACAGTGCTACTAACAAGCTAACATTAGCTCGTTGGTTAGAATAGGCAAATGCTGAAGGTCTGGTCAGAGATGCGGACAAGTTGGCGGAAGAGGCAGAGGGCAATGGGGCTGAGGTTAGCACAAAATTTGGTAATTGTAGTTTCATAGCATAAGAGATCTTCATGCAACAAATACTTTGTCTAATGTTATTAGAGTAAAAACACCTTACAAAGCTATTGTGAATTAAATATGATTGTTGAGTATTATAATAAAATGTTTTATTAAATTCAGGTAACGTTACATGGTAAATAATTATTTTCTCAGGCCTAAAATCCACACTGATTTTCCATTATATGGCCGTGAAGTTGGCATTAAATTTCATCCTAGGTGGTTTTAAAAAAGTCTTAAATTTAACTTGAAGAATCCTGGAGGTACCCTGGATAAAGGTAAAGATAGTTCATAATGTCAATACAGTGAGGCACCGGCTTGCTGAGCATTCATTCACACCATAGACGGTAGGGCTGAATGATTTTTGAAAATAATCGAATTGCGATTTTTTTTCCCAAATATTGCAATTGCGATTCGATATACGATTATTTTTTTAAGCTCTTTGTCTTCTGTATTATTCAACAAAGACAAACAATAAATCATTGTATGAACAACACACGATTAGATAGATTAAACAAACTGTTCTTTCCTGGAGGCCAGGCCTGTATGTGATGATGAAATTAGGTGATGCATGAATTTATATGAATGACATCTTTTATTTAACTACTTCAATCACAGTAGTATATTGAGCACTGACCAAGCTTGGTGTAAACTTCATATGAAAGTCAGAAACAAATCACACAAACTAAAGTGCAGATTGCAGAAATGTAAAAGCAAATATGTGGCTTTACCACACTTAGTGGTATTTAGATTATTTAATATATACTGTAATAAACACATGTAAACATGTGGATTGCACTTTTTAAACACTGTCTTTGAACTTTACTAGACACTTAAATAAGTTAAAAAAATAAAATTATATATACATACATACACACACACAATGGTGTATTTTTTTTTACTTTAGTTGATGCTTTCTCTGCGGAGTTCAGACTGATTTGCTCTCGCCAGTCATGTGACCTTTGCGATTAGGAAATCGCATTTTAACATATCGCGATATTATTGCAAATGCAATTAATCGTTCAGCCCTAACAGACGGTTAAATTCACACGTCAGTCGTCAGACAGTCCGGCAAAAATGCAAGTCTTTCAGTTTATTTTGAACAGAGGTGAAAAAAGTACTAAAATGTTGTACTCAAGTAAAAGTACCAATACTTTGATGAAATATTACTCAAGTACAAGTGAAATTACCTATCTGAAAAATTACTCAAGTAAAAGTAATAAGTAGTTCATTTAGAATGTAAAAGTTACTTAGTTACATTCACAGCAGGCAATGTGCCTCATGCTACAATTCTCTCCAAAAAAACTGAACTCTCCCTTTACCATTCACACTGCTGATACATTTGATGTGACTGTAAATTCAAAGGCTCGTTTACATTCAAACCGGTGACAGTTTTGGTGGTGCACAGCCTATTTGTTCAACCAAAACTAATGTTCACAGCTCAGACTATCAGCTAGCTTCTACACACCTAAGTAGCCCATATGAGCTAATTAGATGTATGTGAATTAATCTAGCCAGTGTCCTACATACGTTGTTGTACGGGTTGCTAGTGCTAGACAAAAATTAGCAATGCCACAAAACATGTTGTTTTGCTAATTGGAAATTTGCTATTAGTTATTATCAATGCACAAATACTTCCCAAAACATGCTTCTGCAGATTAGATATGGAGTTATTGAATGCTGCCAATTCAGTCACCTTTGGCAGGCACATCTGGCATTGCATGATGATATTATTGGCCCTCTTGAATTTAAATGAAATTTTAATGTGGCCAAGGATTTTTGTCGTTTTGGGCAGCAGAATTCAATGTTTCAGCTAGCATTTCTACTGAAACGGTCTCTGAACCGTCGTCGCTCGCCTGATCCATCTCCATCTCGTTCTCAATCTCCTACAGATAGACTTGGCACCTGGTAGGCAGCCTAGATACTGATCATTCGTCACTGTAGTGGTTCCGGGCGCGATATTTTTTCTTCCTTACGGTTTTCTTTAGTCTAAGTTTTTTTTTTTTTTACTCCGTAACAGATGGGATTTGTAATGTAGTGAAATACCATACTTCACTCAAAACATAATCAAGTACATTTTGAATTACCGATTTTAAAAACTACTTGAAAAATACACAACAAAACTACTCAATACAGTAACGTGAGTAAATGTATTTTGTTACTTTCCACCTCTGATTTTGAATGCCTGCGAAAGACCATGCAATACAATTCAGACCGTCCTGCCAACCTGTAGGAAACACACACACACACACACACACACACACACACACGGTAGAAGCAGGAGAAGTTGGAGACAGGAGATGAGACGATGACTTAAGGATAGCTACGCTCGTTATTGTAAGTGCAATATAAAGTTACTATATCAAACCTTAAGGCCAGGATGGAAAATTGACTTTTTAAAATATAAACATTAACCAGCTACTGACAGATATGTTCAAATTTGATTCATTCAATTGTTAATTATTATTTTGTGTCATAAATCCACTCGACATTTTCATATTATACCAGCATTTGCAGCATCTTGAGCCTTTTTGGTAAGATTACTTGGAACACTAAGCCCAAAGTAGTTTTTATCTCCCTGAAACAAGTTTCCTTTTATTTTTAAAGGAAAAGCAAAGCACGATGTCCGGACTTTTCCTTGGAAAAAGAGGTTGATTTCCCTCTCTGCAGAGTTGGTGGGAGACTGAGGTTCAGTGGCCCGGCAGGATCCCTTGTATCACAACGGATACAGAACAGCTCACTCGACCAGCAAAATTAAATGATTTAAATACAGCACAAACGTTTGCGTGTGTGTCACCCTGTAGCAACCAAAGTCACAGGGGGAAAACGGGGAGGGGTGAGGTGACGGGGAGTTTTATATTCTGGCCACTGGACATTGATTCACGCTGAGTTCAGGTTCTGCTTAGCCAATGGGAATTCAGAGGGGTTCTTTAGACTTCCGGCCATTGCGAGGCTCTTTCTCTCATGGCTCTTTTCCCTCACATTTTTTCACATGGAAGTGTGAAGTGAAAGGACTTCTGAAAGTACTTGCAGGCCCATCTCTTTGAGAAAGGGTGCTCAGGTTGTAGCTTTGTGACGTAGGCCGCAAATCCTTCGTCTGTGGCTACATGTATTTCTTTCTCTCAGAGGTCAGTTTTACTTTCTTCGGTCCCAACACCCACCATATTTTTTAACTGTCAATACAGTGGTCAATTAGGATCCCTTTAAATTTAGTTATAAAATAATTGTGACCAGATTGTGACATTTAAAAAAAAAAATTGTTAGTGGCTAGTCTTGCATTGCCAGACCTATCTCCAGTGCTGCGGAGGAAGGTCTGGCTAGTCCACACAACATTCCTGGATAGGAGAAAAACGTGCTCTGGTTTATTGGCATTTCTTTAAACCAATCAGAATGGTCCTGGGCGGCGCCAACACAAAGAAAGCGGAAAGTGAGGGACGTCCAGACGAAACTGAGGGACATTCGGCTGAACCTCCGGCGGCACCAGAACAATCACGTAAATGAAACGTCGTTGATATAGACTAGTTAGTGGCTAACATAAATGCCACGACAAATATATGTGGGATAACCTAATAAAGTTATTTTGACACAGAAAACTGGACAGTCCTAGATAATTTAGCAGTACTATAGGCAGTCCAATCAGGATGTTGCTCATGTTGTTGATAAAAAAGTAAACACATAAGCCAAGGTAAAGAAGAAAAGTTATTGAAACAGATAGAAATGAAAAACACATACAAACAAAAGAAAAAGAAAGCAAGTAGATTGCTGGCACTACAGTCCTACAAACTTGTGCATCTGCACTTAACAGCCAAAACAGTGTGAGGATATGAACCATTTCAGATGGTGAAAGATTGCACAGGGGGAAGGAATTTAAAAAGAGAGCCCGCAGAGTGAGTGGGATTGCCCATCTTCAAATGTAGTGATGTGCACAGATTGTCATGCAGAGTCATTCGTGTAAAAAGACTGTAGCAAAAGTGAGGTTGATCTAAGGAAAGATTGTTTTAAAAGCATGGTTAAATTGATTATTATAGTCCTAGCATAAGTAAAGGGTTGTTTAAGCTGTGAATTATCTGCTGGTGAACATTTAGGAAATTTTAAGCGTCAAAGACTTAATTTCCTGCATTTTCAGGAAAAATTTATGGTTAAAATGTTTTAATTTATGTCAAGGAAATATAAAAATCCTGGTGGCAAGTAACAATTCAAAATGTAAAATACAATGCAGAAAGGGAAGGGGGCTTTTGCATCCGACTACAAAGTCCAGATCATCAACGATAACTTTTTTCCCTAAATTGAAAAATTTAGGAGTGACTTAGATTAGGTAGGAACTGCGATTACTGTTGAAGCTAATTTGTACAATAATACAATAGTATTATGAATACAAAACTTTATGAAGTGTAATGTGTTCTATTTGTCAGTGATGTTAAATATACAGTTGTGTAACGGACCGCCCTTACAGTTGGGGATGCATGTGAACCACGGATTAATTATAGTGTGAAATACAGTTTTTAACTGTCGCTGAATGGGACTCATCAGAGAGACAGAGCGGGCCGCCTCTGCAGGGAGTGCTTGAAACTGTGGTTTTCACGCGTACTCTGTAAACTGGACTACTATTTACAAGAGACGTTTTCACAGGTTATGAAACGGTCTTAATTTAATACTGATAGACAGCAGTGCAGCCCGCCGTGGACATACAGCAGTCACAGCTCCGGCGGAAGACTGAGCTCCGTGCTCGTCAGCAGCAGCTTCTCGCTGCCCCGCCGATCCCCAGCATGGTCACCGGGAGAGTCCGGTACAGCCCTCTGCAAACGGAGATCCCATTAGCGCTAGCTTTACAGCGGAGCATTCAGATCTAGTCAAATCAGCGCCAGTCGCACAGCTGTAGCTGTGGTTGAGAGGCTGTCTACGGGAAAATCTGACGTTTTGGCACTCAAGATTTTCCTTTGGCACTGGCTAAAACCTCTTTGGCGGGCGCCAACATTTTTTCTTTATGCAGGAAAAATCCTGGTTGTTTGTCATTAGGTTGTTTGAATAAGAATTTGAAGGAAATGTATAGAGGTCGACCGATATGGGTTTTCTCAGGCCGATGCCGATCTTTTGAAATCAATATTTGCCGATATTTGCTGACCAACACTCCAAAAAACAAATATATTTATTTTATGTTCAGTCATTGGGCTGTGTATTGGCAAGAATCTGGCGATATGATACGTATCACGATACATGGGTCACGATTCAATATATTTATATATTTTTAAGTATAATTTTAGAAAAACTAATATTTAAAAAAAGACAATGTTCATAAAAGTCAAAGATTACTTTAGGTAAACAATTCAGTTTATTATTAAATCAATTAATCAATCAATCATTGTTAAATCAAACTGCCAATTTGGGATTGTGATTCACAGGTTTATATGCTAAAGTAGGCCAAAGTTCAGCCATAGCTTCATTGTTAGCTTCTAGCAAAAAGTCAGGCACTGTTAGGCAAGGACAATAGTGGTGCCTCTCAGCATAGCCATCTAGTGGTAGGGGGTTTAAACACAACATAAACGTGAACCACTGTCTTACATGAATATTTTTTAACGTAAAAAAAAAAGTATCAAAATTAAAAAAGAAATCGCTATTGCCTTTTTGAAAATCGATACAGTATTGCAAAATAAAATATCGCGATATTCAAGTGTATCGATTTTTTTCTTACACCCCTATTCAGTCAGTCAGTTTAGGTATATATAATGTTGAAGAAACAGCACATTTTAACATTTGAGAAGCTTAAACAAGAGAATGCTTTTGTTTTTGCTTAAAAATGAAATGATTAATTGATAGCTGATTCATTTTTGTTCAATTCAATAATATAAAATTTTATTTATAGTCTCAAATCATAACGAGTTATCGCAAGACACGTTACAGATAGAGTAGGTTTAGACCACACTATAATTTACTAAGAACCAACAATTTCAGTAATTCCCCCTAGAGCAAGCATTTAGTGCAACAGTAGCGAGGAAAAACTCGCTTTTAGGCAGAAACCTTGAGTGGTGAGGAAAACTTCCTTTTAGGGAGAAACCTTGGACAGACCCAAGCTCTTGGTAGGCGGTGCCAGGGGTTATGATGAACAGTGGCAATTATAGTCAGAATAAAGATAGTGGAACTAGGACTAGAAATAGTAGTTGTAGTAGTTCATGGCATAGTAGGGCACTGCAGGGCTTAGCAGGGCATAGCCAGGCATAGCCAGGCATAGCAGGGTGCCAAGCAGGACCACGGCGACAGCTGCAACCAGGATTTAGGTGCCATCCTAAACCAAGGAAAATTGCGGGGTGAGAAAACATAAGGACTCAGGGGAATAAGCTCCCCAAAGCTAAGTTAGTAACAAGCATTTCTGGGAAATAAATGCACACAGATGGAAAGAGAGAGGAGAGAGGAGCTCAGTGTGTCAAAGGAAGTCCCCCGGAAGTCTAAAACTATAACAGCATAACTAAGAGCTGGTCCAAGGCAAACCTAAGCCAGCTCTGAGGTCGAAGGGTATTTTCACACATCTTAAATTTACCTTTTTAGGGTATTTGCATGAAACCAATCCCCATGTGTGTCATATCAAAATATTCAGAACAAACTCAGCTTTCTGTACAGTGAGGCCCACATTTTTTCTAGAGCAATGTGTAAAGAGATAATTTGACATTATGAAACGCGGGATGTTCGCTTTTTAAAATGCCTCAAATCTCTTTTGTAATGATGTGTTGTACAAATTGTTTTAGTTAGTTCTTAGTTCTTATAACAGGCCACCTCTCCTTATGACCTGTCTCTCATAGTTACGCTGTTATAGTTCTAGACTGCCGGGGGACTTCCTTCCTTTGACACACTGAGCTGCTCTCTCCTCTCCCTTTCTATTACCATTTGTGTGCATCCCGTTCCAGAAATGCTTGTTATTAATCCTAGCTTCTGGGGAGTTTACTCCCCGGAGTCCTTAGGCCCTATTTTAACGATCTGAAACGCGCCAAACGCAAGTAGCTTTGTGGGCGGATCTCGGGCGCTGTTGCTATTATACCGGCGGTATAAATGACTCTTGCGCCCGACGCAAATCTTAAATGGGTTGGTCTGAAGTAGCTAGGTGTGGTTTGGGCGTAACGTGAAAATAACCAATCAGAGCGTCATCTCACATTCCCTTTAAGAGCAGGCACGCTTGTTCCATGGCGGACTGCTATTATAACGGCGGATTTGCCTGGCGCACGCCAGCGGGAGCTGTCCGGGATGCGGCAAAGTAATAAATGCCTGTCTTGGCCAGGTGCCGATGTTGCTGCGGCCTCTCGGGCGTATCACCTCAAGTCTGGAGAGGATTGCTGCAGCCATGGAGCATGGGCCTCCAAACGCACCACCTGCACCTGTTGTGCCCCTTCCTCCTCCCCCCACTCCATCTCCATCCACCTGCTCCACCATGAGCGCATCGCGCATTACTCCAGATTCACCAGATTCCGCCGGAGTGTCCAATCCCACCGTGGTTCAACATCACGTCTCCTTAAGTCCTCTAATATTTCCTCATTTATGTCATCAACACATCCATGATTCATGGAAATGTTGTGTAAAACACAACAAGCCACAAAGAATGCTGTGACTTTTTGAGGACTGTACTGTAAAGTGCCTCCTGACCTATCCAAACACCTGAAGCGCATTTTCAGTAATATTTTTCTTTGTAATTTTGTATGGTTTTCAAAAATGGGAACTGCTGTAGATGAGAGAAGTGTATGCGCGTTGTGCACACGCTACATTATGGCCAAGCATTCGTCCCTAAAATAGCATCTGAATAACGCGCTACTGACTTTAGACTAGCGCCACTGACTTTAGACCAGGTTTTTCCTGGTCCGTGGCGGAATTGTTTTCTGAAACTGCAAAATAGGACCACGTAATGTTTGCGCCCAAACACGCCTCCTCTTTTCGCGGAACCGCCCCCTGGAGCGCAAATACATTCCCTAATTTACCGACGTGCGTCTGTGGAGGGAAAAGTCCGCTGTGCGTCGGGTGCAAAATAGGAATGATACATGCGTCGATGTACAAAGGCAATTGCGGTGAGTGCAAGATAGGGCCCCTTATGTTTTTCCCCCCATTTCCTTGGAGAACGTTGTCACCAAGATCCTGGTTGCAGCTGTCGCCGTGGTCCTGCTGCACTCCCTGCTGAGCTCAGCGGTGCCCTGCAATGTCATACTGTGTCCTGCTAAACCCTGCTGCTTCCTGCTACGTCCATCCATGCTCTGCTGGGCCACGCTACATCCTGTAACGCCCTGCAGTGCCCTGATATGACATGAACTACTACGACTACCATTTGAAGTCACTGTTCCATTATTAATGTGACTATTATCGCCACTGTTCATTGCATCCCCAACCGGCACCGTCAGACACCGCCTACCAAGAGCCTGGGTCTGTCCGAGGTTTCTTCCCAAGAGGGAGTTTTTCCTCGCCACTGTCGCACTGGTCGCACTGCTTGCTCTTGAGGGAATAACTGCAATTGTTGGGGCTTTGTAAATTATAGAGTGTGGTCTCGACCTACTCTATCTGTAAAGTGTCTCAAGATAACTCGTGTTATGATTTGATACTATAAATAAAATTGAATTGAATTGAATTGAAATTGAATTGAATTGAAATTCTTGTCAGCACACGCGCTGCAGCGTCTGCAGTGTCTTAAGTCACATTAAATCCCTTTTTTTTTTCTTCATTTACAATATCTCTTACTAAAAGGCAGAAGTAGTGAAGTAACAAATGCATGGACTAGTTTTTCAGCATTATTTAGCAATTTTTGTATATGTATTAAAATCAAGTATTTCTGATATAGTTGTCAGAAGTCACAAACCATACATCCTGCAGTCTTGTATTTCATGAATGCTTCTGTTCAAGGAATTATGTAATCTATTAGTGATTCTGTTACTTATCCGTCTCTCTTTCTGTCAGATTTTTTTATTCCTGTATTTTACATATAACTCACAGTCTGTTGTCTCTCTCCCTTCCTCCCTTTCTCTCTCCCTTTCTGCTGTAGGTACCTACCAGGGTCAGTGGACTGGTGGGATGCGTCATGGCTACGGCGTGCGTCAAAGTGTTCCGTACGGTATGGCCTCTGTCATCCGCTCACCCCTACGCACCTCACTGTCTTCCCTCCGCAGTGAGCAGAGTAATGGTACAGTACTGCGTGACAGCCTGTCTGACAGCCCTGCTGGTACACGCGGTGGCTTTGTACTCAACTTCCACTCAGACGGAGAAGGTTCAGAGAAAAAGAAGGGTCTTTTTCGCCGTGGCTCCCTCTTCGGCAGCCTTCAGCGATTGCGCAAATCAGACTCTCGCTCATCCATTTCCAGTAAGCGCAGCTCAGCACACAGTGACACCACTATGAGCCGCATCAGTTCAAGTGACGCCAACTCCACTATTAGCTTTGGAGACGGAGACCCAGGCGATGACTACTTGCCTCTGGAGGACAATGTGGATGCCACCACCACCGAGTCATACATGGGGGAGTGGAAGAATGACAAGCGCAGTGGCTTTGGTGTCTCAGAGCGCTCCAACGGCATGAAGTACGAAGGTGAGTGGTTGAACAATAAGCGCCATGGCTACGGCTGCACCATCTTTCCTGATGGCACCAAGGAAGAAGGCAAGTACAAGAACAACGCGCTTGCCCGGGGCATCAGGAAGCAGCTGATCCTGCTGAAGAACACCAAGACCAAACAGAAGGTGGATCGAGCCATTGAGGGAGCAGTGAGAGCAGCAGCTATCGCCAGAACCAAAGTAGAGATTGCCATCTCCAGGTAAAATGTCCCGTGGCCAATATTTGCCTTTATAATGAAATTGTGTTTTCCATATATATATTTAATTATGGTGGCCCGCCACAATATCAACGTTGACTGCAACATATTGATTTATTTTATTGTAGAGATGTGCACAGCACATTGATTCGCTCAGCCCCTCCTTTTCCCTATACATAAATTCTGACCTGCCTGTGAATAGCCCCGCGGACGCCTCCTTGTGTGCTTGACTGCATTTAACTTCTGTCTTTACCATATACAGTGGGGAGAACAAGTATTTGATACACTGCCGATTTTGCAGGTTTCAACACTTCAACTGTGAGTGACGGAATCTAAAACAAAAATCCAGAAAATCACATTGTATGATTTTTAATTAATTAATTTGCATTTTATTGCATGACCTAAGTATTTGATACATCAGAAAAGCAGAACTTAATATTTGGTACAGAAACCTTTGTTTGCAATTACAGAGATCATATGTTTCCTGTAGTTCTTGACCAGGTTCGCACACACTGCAGCAGGGATTTTGGCCCACTCCTCCATACAGACCTTCTCCAGATCCTTGAGGTTTCGGGGCTGTCACTGGGCTATACGGACTTTCAGCTCCCTCCAAAGATTTTCTATTGGGTTCAGGTCTGGAGACTGGCTAGGCCATCCATCCTCCCCTCAATACGGTGCAGTCGTCATGTCCCCTTTGTAGAAAAGCATCCCCAAAGAATGATGTTTCCACCTCCATGCTTCACAGTTGGGATGGTGTTCTTGGGGTTGTACTCATCCTTCTTCTTCCTCCAAACATGGCAAGTGGAGTTTAGACCAAAAAGCTCTATTTTTGTCTCGTCAGACCACATGACCTTCTCCCATTCCTCCTCTGGATCATCCAGATGGTCATTGGCAAACTTCAGATGGGCCTGGACATGCGCTGGCTTGAGCAGGGGGACCTTGCGTGCGCTGCAGGATTTTAATCCATGACTGCGTAGTGTGTTACTAATGGTTTTCTTTGAGACTGTGGTCCCAGCTCTCTTCAGGTCATTGACCAGGTCCTGCTGTGTAGTTCTGGGCTGATCCTTCACCATCCTCATGATCATTGATGCCTCACGAGGTGAGATCTTGCATGGAGCCCCAGATGGAGGGAGATTGACCGTCATCTTGAACTTCTTCCATTTTCTAATAATTGCGCCAACAGTTGTTGCCTTCTCACCAAGCTCCTTGCCTATTGTCCTGTAGCCCATCCCAGCCTTGTGCAGATCTACAATTGTATCCCTGATGTCTCTGGTCTTGGCCATTGTGGAGACATTGCAGTCTGTTTGAGTGTATGGACAGGTGTCTTTTATACAGGTAACGAGTTCAAACAGGTGCAGTTAAAACAGGTAATGAGTGGAGAACAGGAGCGCTTCTTAAAGAAAAACTAACATGTCTGTGAGAGACAGAATTCTTACTGGTTGGTAGGTGATCAAATACTTATGCAATAAAATGCAAATTAATTATTTAAAAATCATACAATGTGATTTTCTGGATTTTTGTTTTAGATTCCGTCACTCACAGTTGAAGTGTACCTATGATAAAAATACAGACCTCTATATGCTTTGTAAGTAGGAAAACCTGCAAAATCGGCAGTGTATCAAATACTTGTTCTCCCCACTGTATATCTACGGCAACAGCTTTCACAACTTCACCTGCAACTCCCAGACTGTCAGTAAGTTGCTTTCTCTCTGCCTTTGTTTTTCACATAGAGCCTAACGTTAGCTGCGATAGCTGACAGTAGTTAAAGTTTGTGCTTGTTACAGCAGACCTCTTTAGTTAAGTTAACATTAAGCAGCCCGGTTCTGTGTGGAAAATCAACAACGGCAGAGAAAAAACAGACTTAACGTTAACTTAACATACTTGCTGTCTGGGAGTTCCAGGTGAACTCATCGAAAACATTCTCGTATGCGTGTGATGATGCTGTGAGCTGACGGCAGTAATGGGGTTTGACATGACATTGAATTGTCATGGTTAGCATCCTAAGATCTCACGCCATCAGGACACCTCTTGGCCTTGAAAAGAGCAGTCAGACCATCAGACAGTTTGGAAACAAACCTCCAGGTGAGGCTAGTCAAACTTATTTGGAATAGAAAACAAAGGTGTTGAATACCGATCTCAGTTAACACAGTGGACTTCCTTTTATTACTTTGACACAGTAGGGAAACCCAAGGGAGAGGGCCTAAGATATTCAAAATAAAATAATATTTAAAAAGTCATGAGTTGTACTTTTATTTTATCAATTTATAATTTGACAATCATCTAATCTAATCGAAGCAAAACCTTTTTGAGGAAATAAACCCTTCAAACCTGCCGATTCAGTTTGTGTTGAAATGTGAAAGGTTAAATCCCTCTCTGGAAAACCTCCACAATTGTACCAGTACCCAAAATCCCCAGGCCCAAAGAGCCTAATGACTTTAGGTCTATAGCAATAACTTCACTGGTAATGAAGGACTTTGAGCGCTAAATTAAGAGCCACATAATCTCCCAAAAACAGCACCCTCTAGACCAGGGCTTCTCAAAGTCCGAAACAAGGTCCGCATCTGGATCATTGATCAATAAATTGTCAGTGACGTTGCATATAGGCTACAGTAGCGGTGTAACGGACCATAGTTGATCCATGATTGGATTTTGTGTGGTGTGTAAAATGTTCTAAATAAATAACAAAATGTAGGCCTAAATAGTAAAAATCGGTTTAGACTTATTTTTACAAATGAAATACATTTTTTTGTTATTACAGAGAAAATGCAGGAAAAAGGATCCATTGGGAATGTTCTTTTTAAGAAAATGGTTGTCTTTTAATGTCAGCAGCAGTATGCTGGTTGCAGTTTGCAGTGTGCAACATTTGATTGTTATTTTATTAAAAGTGTTCTCTCCTTTGGCATCATCTGTTGGTTTGGCAGAAAAATTAAAACAACGTCCCCCTCTGTTGTCTTGTCTTCGGTCGCCAAAATGCCAGGTAATTTGTGCTGCAATTTCCCCACAGCTAAAATAAACAAACTACTACTATTACTACCAAAATAATTGTCAACATATCACAGTTATGCTGTCTCTGCAGTTGCTAGGAAGAAGTTGTTAGACTTTCAGCTCTGTGATTGGTGGTCTACCTATTAATTCACAGAGGGCTGAGCAATAGTTTTTAATGAGAGACTGAAATTAGTCATATAGACCAATCTTATCTTCACTCTAGGCAGGCTTTGTTATTACTAACTTTATGATAAGTTCTGCCTGCTGTGGGGTTAGACACAAATCACAAGCTAAGTTAGCACTGCCAATAAACTAGCTAGCTAGCCTGTTGCTTTGTACATTCATGTTTGGAAGACGGGAGTAAACCACTGGTGAGGAAGACATTGCTGCGAATTTGTAATCCATGCCGTTTTTTCCCAGATGAACTTTTAAGGAAAAGTTTTTTTTAACAATATGTTTATCGCAGGTCAACATTGGGTACAGTCCGCACTGTTACAAGCAATGTTACTTCCATCCATTTTCTTTTCCACACAATAACAACAAGACAGCAGCAACCAAAAACATAGTTATAATTGTTTAGCGGATTCTAAATACATCAATGGTGAGGTAGTAAATAGCAAACTAGAGAGCAAACCAGGAAAGCGAAATGAGAAAAGAAAAATTTCCTTTAGAGCTACCACTATTACAGTATACTCGACCCTCATCCCACATCTTCACCTCAGACCCCTATGTTTAAAAACTGGTCGACATGCCCTATCAAAACCCGCTTCTCCTGAAATTCTAAATTAATCTATCCAGATGGAGAACCTTGCCCAACTCTTTCAGCCACATTTTAAATGACGGCACAGCATCAGACTTCCGTAAGTACTCAGAAAGACTGGTCATTTGTCCCTGCCAGAGTTCAAAACAGTGTCATTTGTAGACCCCAGGATGGCCACAAGGGGGTTGTGCTCCCATTGCTTGTTAAATGCTTTTGAGTAGAAATTAAATACAAAAGTCCAGAATGAGTGGAGGTTGGGGCACATCCAGAATTCGTGTGGGAGGGTGCCAAATACAGTGTTTTCCACACATAGACTAATTTGTGTGTTTTCAGGCGCTAATTGGTCGCAAAGACGGACGTAACCCATGCGGGCTATTTACAAACAGGGCGCACTTGGGTAAAATTGCAGATTGTCTGCCACATGAGCGAGAAGAGACAAGTTGCGCTTTCAATATGCGTTCCTGGGAGGGTCGTGGGGAAAGTGGGAGTTCCACCCAAAAAGGTGGGAGGATAAGCGCAAAGTGCACCTAATTATATATTCCGTGGTATTTACAAAGACTGTCAGTAAGAGCGCGCCTCTATTCTGTGGGGGAAATTCTCCGCCTCTTAAAAGCAGGTCTAAACCAGCTGCAATCGAGTTTCCTCATAGACCTTTATGCCGCTGGTGAAATGGCAACAGTAATTTGAGCAAGACGAAGACATAGGCGAGGCTGAAAAAACGCTTTGCTACAGTGCAATTTACGGTCTAGTGGGTGGAGAAAGACGCTGATTGCCTGATGGGTGTCAGGGTTGATAAATACTACGCAAAATGTGGAAGCATAGCGTGCGCTATTACCGAACTCGCATAAACAGACGCAGCGCAAACTGCGCTAGTGTTAGTAAATTAGGCTCGCAGCGTATTCTTTCAGCTTCATTTCCTCTCCCTGCTCTCCTCCGTCTCTCTGTCACTTGCATCTCTCTCACGTAGGCTAACACACACACACACACACACACACACACACACACACACACACACACACACACACACACACACACACACAGCCCCTCCATGCACACAGCGTCTGTTTCCATGAAAACGAGAGAAGACGGCTGGCAAAATTCACAAGTTCACGAAAGGTTGGTATCTCGTGAACACTTTTACACAATCACACATTAGAAAGTGCTATAAAAATATTTTATATTCTGAATACAATGTTGTCAGTGTGTTAATGTTGGAGTCCCGACCCGACTCTTAGCAAACATGCGATTGTGCCTGCTTTAGAAAGTTAACTAGTCCCAAGTTTGCGGTAAAATGCAGTTGTGTTGTCGATGTCAAAACACTATATGTAGCAGCTGTGAATCAAATAAACTTTTATAAATAATTTTATGTCATTTCTTTACTCTTACACTAAATGTTTGCTGCTTCAATCCGAGTATTGAACAGTATTTTCCGCGACTGAAAAAGGCACGTTTTGAGGATGAGGACCAGCCTGAACCAGGGGTATCAGTCTGAGACAGAGGTGAACAGTCTGACCAGTGTAATTAGTTATGTTATTAATTTGTTTACAATATTTTCAGGCTTCAACCAGTGCTTCTCAAGTAGAAAGACAGGGTCAGGGAGAGAAAGAGATAGATTTGTTAGGCATTGAAGAAAGAGTAGGAGAGGAGGACAGCATCCAACAGTGTGTCCTCCTCAGTTTTTGATACTTGATTGCTACGGAAATAAGTATTTTACCCCCCCATCACCCTCCCACCTGTCTATGCTGATTGTTTCTTGGCAGATTAGTGTCTGGTATAAGATTGCAACTGCTTTTTCCACTTACTGGCCCAACAATTATAATTTTGAGTGCATGATCTATGGTATGTCTGCAAATGTAGATAAGCAAGACTTTATAAAGTGCCAGATTTGCAGACATTGGAAAAGGTGTGAAGCCGGGAGGCTATACTACCAAGGTTTCCTGGTAACAGTCACCCCCAAGTACATGAACCTGTCCTTAGTAACTTTAAAGTTTAAAGTTCAGCACTTTTATCCCAGTTGATTTGAAACCCTGAGAAAGAGCCAAAGTGGGTAAACAACTCCATAATTGCAGGTAATGACTTCCGGGGTTTAGACACGTTAAGCAAAACGTCATCTACATGCAATGACAAATGATTCAATTCAATTCAATTTTATTTATAGTATCAAATCATAACAAGTTAGCTCAAGACACTTGATACAGATAGAGTAGGTCTAGACCACACTCTATAATTTACAAAGACCCAACAATTCCAGTAATTCCCCCAAGAGCAAGCATTTAGTGTGACAGTGGTGAGGAAAAACTTCCTTTTAGAGAGAAACCTCGTGTAGTTAGGAGAACTTCCTTTTAGGAAAACTTCCTTCCAGGCTCTTGGTAGGCGGTGTCTGACGGCGCCGGTTGGGGGTGTGATGAACAGTGGGAAAAATAGTCACAATAAAGATAATGGAATGATGGAAGCAGTTAAAGTGATGGTTCGGAGTAATTTCACCCTAGGGTCCTTTGCACCATGACCTCGAGCCAAACACCCCCCCAGAAGCTTTTTTCACCTGGGTCTAACATTGGGAGAGTTAGGGTAGAGTAGCGTTATCAGCTGAATAGCTTAGCGCAGGGGCTAATGGACCCACGTTTGTATCTCGTAAATGACCCCACTAATAATGCCCGAAATGATACCAAACGTCTACACTAGTACATATAGGTTATGTACTCATAAAACGATGGATTAGAAAGTTTGTAAGTATACCACAAGTTTATGTAAATAACACTTTCCTGCTGGCTTCTGCTCTCTGCTGTTGTTGTTGCTGCTGCTGCTGTAAGACGAGTGCTTAGGGCCGTCTACAAATTACAACACCGAAAAGAGATGCAACAAAAATATTTTTTAATTTAACTTTCTTTTAAAGTAAGTGCTGTAGTATAACTAGCAGGAGACAAGTAATAATTGAGGTAAGTTTGGAGACATTACCTTATTTAATCATTAAATTAATAAATATTTTTGCTTACAAACTTTCCAATCCATCGTTTTATGAGTACATAACCTATATGTACTAGTGTAGACGTTAGGTATCATTTCGGGCATGTGATTAGTTGGTCATTACAGACATACAACGGTCATTAGCCCTGCGCCTAAGCTAATCAGCTGATAACGCTACACTACGCTAACTCTCCCAATGTTAGACCCAGGTGAAAAAAGCTTCTGCGGGGGGTGTTTGGCTCGAGGTCATGGTGCAAAGGACCCTAGGGTGAAATTACTCCGAACCATCACTTAACATTCTGTGATGTTTTGGTATACTTGCTGCTACTGATTCTATGGCCAAGGCAAACAAAAAAGGTGAGAGAGAGTCCCCCTGTCTGGTACTGTAGTATAGTGGGAACTGAGCAGAGATATTATTGTGTTTAGCGTATAATATCTTGAATAAACTTAAGTTGAAGTGAATGTGTCTGTTTGGAATAAGGGTGAACAATTGTGTGGATATAATTTTTCAACCAGAATGTGTCTGTTTGGAAAAAGGGTGAACAATTGTGTGGATATAATTTTTCAACCAGTTAGCTATTATTTTGCTTTGTTTCAGTAGGGAGCAGTGACGAGGCATCTAGCTCAGTCCGGCCCTTTTTCAAAATTAATGAAATGTTGCTTTTATAAAGCGTGTAAGGCAGTTAGCCGTTAGATGCTCCATGCTTAAACGAACGCAAACGATAGCCATGAGCCAGTTCTGCCAAGTATCTGGCAGGCCCAGCAACTCTCTCGTAAGCGACATCCGTGTCACTTTTGGATCAGAGCCAACACTAAGAGCGGAGGTGCTCTGGGTCCTCCATGTGGTGACTAGACACCAGTCCTATAAATAAGAATTAGAAAATCGGGGAATTGTTTCAGACAATGTTCTTGGACACTTGACATCTGAAAAAAAATGTTGATGTTGTGATATAGCCTAGGTCTTCAATTTCATTTAAAATGGTCTTAATCTTACAAAGGTCTTTAAAAAGTCTTAAATTTGACTTGGTGAAACCTGCAGAAACCCTGAACAATGGCTACCCCTCTGGCGCCAAAGTTTGACTGGTATATTTGTGATCCCCATCCCATTCTTAGTTAGTCTCTAGCTGTAGTCTAAAGTCGAGTCAAGTCAACTTTATTGTCAATAATGCAATATGTGCCAGACATACAGAGCAATTGAAAATACATTTCTCTCCAACCCACGGTGCAATAAGGACATGTACAAGAAGTATAATATAAAAAGATAAGAAATATATACAAAGAAAGATAAAAAAGATGAGTAATATATAAAATAAAAAGATAAGTAATATGTACAAATAAGATAAAGAAAGATAAGCTATATATACAATTAAAAAGTTCAGAGTCCAGAGTTGGGCCAGAGGGGAGGGTGTTGAGCTTCCAGACAGCCTGAGGAATGAAGCTGTTTGCCAGTCTGGTGGAACAGGCTTGGATGCTCAGGTATCTTCTCCCAGATGGCAGGAGGCTAAGTGGCTAATGTGTGTCTCCTGGAGAGGTCTTGTATAGTATGGAGGACTAAAAATGACCGAAGGAAAAATAAATAAATGCAGAAATATAGTGAAAATAACAGCCTGGTCTCATGGAAGTTCGTGTAAATGTGACGTTATTTGAATCTATTGATACGTGTTCACGGAGACGTTTTTGTCGGTTTTTACGTGGTGGAAAACACGAAAATATAAAGTAATGTATTTCAATGGGAAGCATATTTTGTGGCCACAGCACGAAATGGTAGGGAGTGATATAAAAAGCCGAAAATCCGCGTAGGGAGGTTGGTCGGGTGGTGGATGGGTCAAACAACACAGGACTTTCACCCGGGCGAGCGGGGATCGCGTCCCGCGTGCGGCACTTTGTTTCCCGGGGATGGCGTCCCTGCGTGTGGCGTTTTGTCCCGCATGTTACTGTGGCGCGTCTCCCCACGTTTAAGGCGCCCTTTCCCCGGCGTTTAAGGCGCCCTTTCCCCGTAAGTTTTTTCCTAAACCCAACCTCCGCCAACCCGTTATTGTGGGGTGTCCCCAGCGGGTTGCCTCGCGGGCGCCTCCCGGCTTATGGAACGTCCTTTTCGGCCGCCTCCCGGCCACCTCATCCAGCGGGTCCCCAGCGGGCCGCCTTGCGGGCGCCTCCCGGCTTATGGAGCGACCTCTTCCCCGAGAAAATAACGTGACATTTACTCGTAAAAAACGAGAAAAACGTCTCTGTGAACACGTATCAATAGATTAAGAATAACGTGGACATTTACACGAACTGCCGTGAGACCGGGTTGGAAAATAAATGGCTATTTCTGTATTTTTACATGTATTTATTTATTTATTTATGCATTTCTGTATGTATTTATTTATGTATTTATACATTTATTTATATATTTATGTATTTATATATTTATTTACATATTTATGTATTTATATATTTATATATTTATTTATTTATACATTTATTTATTTCTGTATTTCCACATTTCTACATTTATGTATTTCCACATTTCCACATTTATTTTTCCCTGCGCCTGTATGCTAATTGAGTGGGGGGTGCCAACATCAGTCTGAAGAAGGATTGGTTAGCTGGGGGCCGTGTCGCTAACCAGACAGAAGCAAACGATCTATCTATCCATCTCTGGACGCAGGCTACCTATGAATGCTGTGTGTAATACGGTGTAATACAATCTATGGTAATGAGTCGGGCGGTGCTTAAAGAGCAATGTGCAGGTTGAATTCATAACTGAATTAATACGTAATTTATTGTGTTTGTGCTGGTTGCACAAAGTCCAGTCTGTCAGGAAATCGTGTACATCATTTTCCTTGTAGGAAAAGCAAGGTTTTTCGTTTTTGGGTGCGTTTTGTGCAGGTGAAGTGAGCAGACTTCACTGCCGCGTCTGTCACCACACACTCGGTCGTTTGTGGTGCTCTTTTCCCTCCGGAGAGTTATAGACCTGGAGATTTGTTGGAGTCTCGGATGGGATTTTCGAGTAAGGACAATGTGAGGCTGATTACCGATGCTGTTCCCTCGGTGCACTCGATGGAATCAAGTCCACCACCATCAAAGCTTTCACCTGAATCTGGCGCGGGCAGGACTGGAGGACCAAGTGCTAGCACTTGCAGAAATTCCTGCACCAAAAAAGAGCTCTTAGCAGAGTAAGTCTTACTTTTAATTCTTGTAACTCTTAATTTGGCTGATTTTGGCTAATAATTTCAGAATAAAGAAGTGATTTGAGCGTGTATGTATTGGGCAATCCACCATCTAACTAGTAACTTACATGTTAACTTGGCTATTGCATTAGCAAACATTTGGTAGCTGATGATTTGATGACCGGAGTAGCTAAAATTGCGTCTGAAATCATTCCCTCATCTGGATTAAAAATGCGCTGATTGCAAAATCCTAGCATCAGGGCTTCAGTATACAGAGAGAGGGAGAGACTGAGCTTTAGAATAGGTTTTCGTAATTGTCTGCCTTGACATCAGTGCAGTTTGCATTAAGCTAGCTATGAGCTGTTGGCAGCTAGCTAGCCCAAACACCCCCGTTTTCCCCGCATTTTATTAAGCTATCTATGAGCTGTTGGCAGGCAGCTAGCTAGCACAACCACCCCCGTTTTCCCCGCATTTTATTAAGCTAGCTATGAGCTGTTGGCAGGCAGCTAGCTAGCACAAAAACCCTGTTTCCCCCGCATTTTATTAAGCTAGCTATGAGCTGTTGGCAGGCAGCTAGCTAGCCCAAAACTCCAGTTGCCCCTGCATTTCAATTCAGACCGTTCTCCCGCACGATTTTGTATCCCAGTAGGCTACTCTCTGGTAATTTAGAAAGTCCAAATTGATATATTAATCAATATGCTGAAATCTCCTAGATTTTGCCACTAGAGGTTTAGACACATCAGAGCTGCTTTGGTTTTATTTTTTTTATTACTGATCCAGTTGGTAACTAAGCTTGTATCCTATTTTGTGAGTGATTTTGAACCTCTGTGTTTTTCAGATTTTGGCAGAGAGTGCAGCCAGTAATGAAGGGATAGATGCGGTCCGTGTACTTTTTCGTTCATTCGATTTTCATTTCATAACCAGGTATTATAAAACAAAAAACAAATTGGTTATTTGATTTTTGTTTTAAAATAAAACATATGAAATTGAAAAACAAGGCGTTTTTTCCTTTTCATGGTCAAAAGGGGATGGGAGAAATTTAAAATATGATCTGATTTTCATTTTCTATTTCATATAACAAAAATAAAATCACTCGAAAATAAAAATGAAAAAAGGCTTGTTTTTTCATATTCAGAGGAAGTTTTGTTATCTCACCGATTAAAAGCAACTAGGTCCGTGTACTTTTTCGTTCATTCGATTTTCATTTCATAAACGGGTATTAAAAAACAAAAAACGAATGGTTATTTGATTTTCGTTTTAAAACACGACATTTGAAATTGAAATACAATGCGTTTTTTCTTTCTCATTGTCGAAATGGGATGGGAGAAATTTTAAAATATGCTGTGATTTTCATTTTCTATTTTATATAACAAAAATAAAATCACTCGAAAACAGAAACGAAAAAAGGCTTGTTTTTTCATATTCAGAGACCGGATGTTGTCATTTCCAAGGCAACAGCGCCAGCCTAGCCTACCAGTGTTCAGCCCAGGCCAAAATTACTTTGGAAACCTAGCTATACTCTTGATAATCCTTGGGGGGAATTTTATTTCATAATGTCACATGTATTTATTACCCTCTCTTCCTGCCTCCCTGTCTCTACCCGCCGCAGACAACTTCGCCCGAAGAGAGTCGAACCAGCGGAGCAAATAGACTTTCGGTTCACGGCTGTAACGTTACCGTTACGCCACCGTTAACAATCCCAGCAAACGTTCTGTTGCTGCCGTTAAGCTTGCTGATCTGGCAGAGAGTCACCGGGGGTTCGGGATCAGATCATGGGGATCAGACCTCCGGTGCTGGGTCTAATATTCTAATATTAGCTGCTGCTGCCGCTAGCTAGCAGGTAGCCACCAGCCCTGTGACCTCGGTCCTCGCGGTTCGCTCCCCGGGACTGACTCTGCAGAGCTGGCGTTACCCGCTCTATGATCAATGAGCAATGATCAAGGATTACCAAATTTCTCTCTCATATTGCTCCTCATAACCACTGAAAAACAAAAAAATCTAACCCAAAGTACAATTATTATGGACGTTAGCTGACATTAAGGGTTTCTGCTTCATTAAGGGAAATTGTAAGGAAAATAACGCGTGGTTAACCATTAAGCTTTTTCCGCGTTAGCGATTTTTTGATCACTATTTATAAACAGTGATCAAAAAATCTAACCCAAAGTCGTTATGGACGTTATCTGACTGATAACTGACTGATATTTGATTGATCATTGTTTAGGTACATTAAAGTTAAGCTTTTTCACGTTTCACGGAATCTGTAGCCTAACTTCCGTTTTTTGCCCCCCTTTACATAAATATACATATGGCTATGAAATAGATCATGAAATACAGGCTTTAGTCATAATAGTTCAATAGCCTAAATACATGTATGTTTTACTATGTATTTCGAGGGACTTTTATTTATTCCATCTATTTATATGCACGTTATATTTAAAGGAAGTTTGGTTATCTCACAGACTCAGACTAAAAGCAGCAGCAAGCCTGCCTGACATCAGTGCATCATAGCATATCACTATCTGCAAATAAAATAAAATATGAATAAATCACGAGGCGGCAGATTCCCAGCTCAGCTAGAGCGAGTAACGCAACTCTGCAGACGGACCAGAGTCAGTCAGCACTGGGGCGAACCACGGGGACCGAGGTCACAGGGCTGGTGGCTATCTGCTAGCTAGCTGCAGCAGCAGCTAATATTAGAATAGACCCAGCACCGGAGGTCTGATCCCCTACGATCTGATCCCGAACCGCGGTGACTTCTCTGCCAGATCGGCAACAGAACGTTTGGGGATTGTGTAACCGGCGTAACGGTAACGTTACAGCCGTGAACTGAAAGTCTGTTTCCTCAGCTGGTTCGACTCTCTTGGGGCAAGGTTGTCTGCGGCGGGTAGAGACAGAGAGTCAGAGGGAGTCAGGGAGAGAGGGGAATAAATAAATGTGGCATTATGAAATAAAATCCCCCAAAGCATTATCAAGAGCACAGGTTTCCAAAGTAATTTTAGCCTGGGCTGAAAGCAACACTGGTAGCTAGGCTGGGCTGCTGTTGCCTTGGAAATGACAACATCCAGTCTCTGAATATGAAAAAACAAACCTTTTTTCATTTCTATTTCCGAGTGATTTTATTTTTGTTATATGAAATAGAAAATGAAAATCACAGCATATTTTTAATTTCTCCCATCCCCTTTTGACCATGAAAAGGAAAAAAATGCCTTGTATTTCGATTTCAATTGTTGTATTTTAAAACGAAAATCAAATAACCATTTGTTTTTTGTTTTTTAAGTCTGATTATGAAATGAAAATCGAATGAACGAAAAAGTACACGGACCCAACTAGCCTGCCTGGCATCAGTGCATAATAGCATATCACTATCTGCAAAGAAAATAAAATATGAATAAATCACGAGCGCGGCAGATTCCCAGCTCAGCTAGAGCGGGTAACGCCAGCTCTGCAGACGGACCAGAGTCAGTCAGCACCGGGGAGCGAACCGGGGACTCAGGTCACAGGGCTGGTGGCTAGCTGCTAGCTAGCTGCAGCAGCTAATATTAGAATATTAGACCCAGCATCGGAGGTCTGATCCCCATGATCAGCAAGTTTAACGGCAGCAACAGAAAGTTTGATGGGATTGGTAACGGTGGCGTAACGGTAACGTTACAGCCGTGAACTGAAAGTCTATTTCCTCAGCTGGTTCGACAATCTTCGGGCGAAGTTGTCTCCGGCGGGTAGAGACAGAGAGAGTCAGAGGGAGGCAGGGAGAGAGGGTAATAAATACATGTGACATTATGAAATAAAATTCCCCCCAAGCATTATCAAGAGTATAGGTTTCCAAAGTAATTTTAGCCTGGGCTGAAAGCAACACTGGTAGGCTACGCTGGCGCTGTTGCCTTGGAAATGACAACATCCGGTCTCTGAATATGAAAAAACAAGCCTTTTTTCATTTCTTTTTCCGAGTGATTTTATTTTTGTTATATGAAATAGAAAATGAAAATCACAGCATATTTTTAATTTCTCCCATCCCCTTTTGAGTCAAAATAATCAAATAACCATTCGTTTTTTGTTTTTTAAGTCTGTTTATGAAATGAAAATCGAATTAACGAAAAAGTACACGGACCAGATGCACCTAGCACTGTAGATTTTGAAGAGACAGAGGGCTTCTCTCTACAGGATCCTGGACCATTAGTGCTTCATCGTGGGTCACAGTGCAACATCAGATGTCTGCAATGCTCATCAGGTAGTGTAACTTGTATCTATCATTAGCTGTATTAGACACAAACATTTACAAATTACTTCTAATGGTAGGAAGAAGACATTTCATACTGGACTGTATTAGGTTGTGCATGTGTTGTGACCACTCTCTTTTTTTTATTTATTTTTTTGCCTAGCAGTTTTCCTTGGACTAGGGTGGCCCCTAAATCATGGCTGCAGCTGTCGCCGTGGTCCTGCTACGCCGTGCAGTTCCCTGCTACATCCTGTAACGCCCTGCTACGCCATGAACTACTGCAACTACTATTTATATTCGTAGTTCAATTATCTTTATTGTGACTATTATTGCCACTGTTCATCACACCCCCAACCGACACCGTCAGACACCGCCTACCAAGAGCCTGGGTCTGTCCCAGGTTTCTTCCTGAGAGGGAGGTTTTCCTCGCCACTGTCACACTGAATGCTTGCTCTTGAAGGAATTACTAGAATTGTTGGGTCCCTGTAAATTATAGTGTGGTCTAGACCTACTCTATTTGTGACTTGAGTGTCTTGAGATAACTCTTGTTATGATGTATTAAAGTTGATAAAGATGAGACTTTATTGATCTGGTGGTGAAATTCACAAGCTACCTGCCAAGTCAAACTTCTAAAAGTAATGCAAAAGTAGTGTAAAGCATTACAATTCAGAGACAATAATATTGTAATATAACTAATTACTCTGAAATGACAGTAACAAGTAATCTATAATGAACTGCATTTTGGAAGTAACTTGCCCAACACTCCTAGTTACTATCAATGACATTATGAATACATTTTATACAACAAGACACTTTGTGATTGTGTTCATTTTGTTAAAACAAAATATATTTATTGATTGCCTCCCTTCCTCTGGAAACTGCCTCCTGATTGCGGCCACAACACAAGCTGGTATTGCCTTCCTGATCTCCCTGCCCAGAAACCCATATGTCTATCGGACCACCTGCCTGTAGGTTGTGTATCGGAATTGCCTAGAGAATGATAGGGGTGCAATGTTGATATTGATAATCCTGTTAACATAGTCAATATGATCAAGAGTGGTAGACTTATTTGATGTAACATTTTCAGTTATTCTATTCCATAAAGGTATGTATGCACATCAGAGTTTAAAAATCTGCTAATCCCTCAGCATCAATAATGCACATTAGATTAGATTAGATTATACTTTATTGTCATTGTGCAGAGTACAAGTACAAAGACAACAAAATGCAGTTTGCGTCCAACCAGAATTGAAAAAAAATCAAATATGTATAACTAAGTGTAAGTAATGAACAACATGTACAGATATGTGCAATGTAGTAGGAGTAACATAGTAAGAATATAGATATATGCAGGGTATTAACAGAATATAGTATAAGAAAAACTGAATAAATATGGATATTCAGTATGAATCACATAAACAGATAAGTGCAGTGTGCTAACAGTACCATTGTAGTGCAGAAACGGTGTTATGTGTAGAAAACTGATGACTATAATAGAAGTGTATAATATAGTAGAGTTATAAATTACTCTCATCTAAACATACTCTGGTCTGTTGGCTTGGAGAGGGCCATACTCCTGCCTGAAGTTGAGGTATGCTACCTGCAGCGAGAACGGGTTGAGGCAGCAGGCATCAAAGCTGGGATGGAGCGTCAGGCAGGTAATGTCTGTGGCTGGGACTAAACCCTCAACTAGTGCCCAGTAGGCATCCACCTCTTGACAACACATGCTGTCCACCGCCGACGCCATAGCCTCACAATGTCCGCAGAAGAACCTAGCCAACAAAACGATTACGTGCTAGTGCTAACCTGCTTCTCTTAATACATCCATGGCTTGGATGGACTCCACAGCGGAAGTTATTTTATCACAATTTTATCTCAAAATATCGTTTATGGCGGTTATATATTCCTCCAGTTTTGAAAATCTAGTTGTTTATCATTAATATACACTATGTTGTATAGGGGTGTTCAACCTGCACATAAGCAGCAGAGTAGGCTTCCTTGTACCAGTGAAATCAAGGCAGTAGTAGTAGATTCGATCACATCGCTCTAACCAATCCTTCTTCAGACTGATGTTGGCACCCGCCACTCAATTAGCATAAAGGCGCAGGGAAAAGTAAATGTGGAAATACAGAAATAAATAAATGTAGAAATGTGGAAATACAGAAATAAATAAATGTAGAAATAAATACATTTATAAATAAATATATAAATAAATATATAAATACATAAATAAATGTATGAATACATAAATAAATACATATAGAAATGCATAAATACATGTAAAAATACAGAAACAAAAAAAAGCATTTATTTCTACTTTTATTTATTTATTTATTTTTCCTTCTGTCATTTTTAGTTATAAAGTACTTAAAAGCAATATAAAATTGAATCAAAAGCTTTTGTGAAACCAACTTTTCCTTTAATATGTTGGTGGATAATATGTTGGTAGATGTGGATGTTTTAGTATTAGAGCTGGGGACAACAACCTTTTTAATACAACGTGCCATTTTAAAAGTATCTTGTTAATCAGTGTTAAGCATTAAGCCTGCCATCATCTAAGCCTGTTCAAAGCAGTGTTACTTTTTTCCCTTTGCACCGCATTACTAGCCAATCAGAGGCAGAGTAGGACGGGTCTTCGCGCAGTGCGGATGGGGAAATAGTCATTCAAACAGTCGTCAATAGCTGTCTGTCCTGCCAATGGCTGTGAAAGAGGTCATTTGGCATGCTAATTAGAATATTTCCAAAAAACACTCTTGCACACTTATTACTAGTGTGCCATTGGTTGAGCTACCACACGCCTACATATGGTACCCCTGGATTAGAGTATGGAAACTGCAAGTTGACTGGCGGAGGCATTCAACCACAAGGCTGTAATTCTAGTCTTGATTTTATTAATTTTACCTCTCTCTTTTTATTTATTTTATTTCATTATTTCTCAAACCTTTGGAAATATTGTCTTTGATACACCCATGCCAATAAAGCTTACTTGATTAACTTCAGTGGAGAGGGAGAGGAAGGAGAGAGAAGAAGAAGAGATAGAGAGAGAAAAAGAGAGAGAGAGAAAAAGAGCGAGCGGGGGTGAGGATGGAACCAATGTGAGTATATATAATAGAGAGTCAAGAGAGTAGGTGTGTGTGCTGGAGGGAGAGGAAGAGAAGCAAGTAGGCACATTCTTGGCTAGATTGACAGTTTATGTGTGCGTGTGTGTGTCGGTGTGTGTGTCAGTGTGTCTAAATAAGGCCAAGGAGGACGACGCTTATCAACAGCTGAAAGCGCCCACCCCCCTCCCTCCCACACACACACACACACATGCTTTCTCTGGTATTCTCCTTGGTCAGTGTGAAAGAACGGGCTGAACTCTGTTGATGACATGGCTGACCTTTAAGGTCCTGACACACCAAGCCGACTGTCAGCTGTCGGCCCAACTAGGACCGACCGCGACCAACCGTCTAGTTTGTGCGGTATGTCCAGCGTTGGCCTTCGTCGGCCAAACAGCCAATTCATATGATTGGCAGTTCAACTTGAAAACGAGAGTGAGGAAAACAAACGACTGTGAAAAGCACACACAAGGCTCCTTTAATTTTTCATCTCATCTGATCAATCCATACACATACTAAACTAAAACTAAACTGGTCAAAAATTACGTTTGAATGTTTCTTCTAAAAAAACAAGGTTTGAACTATTGGAATATATATTTTTGCAAATTATGTCTATAAGATGGCAAACGTAGAACGAGATATACATAATTACTTGTGTAGGCATATTTATTCCAACAATAACATGTCTTTTAAAAGATCTCTATATACCTACAGATTACAAAATAAACTTTACTAAACTAATATCCTATACCGTGATATTTAAAATAAAGACAGTAATAGACTTCTCTTTCTCTGCACCCTCTGTACCGCTAAACAATTAACCCCCTAGCAAGCAAGCTAGCTTACTAGCCAGCCGGCCAGCCTCTAAATTAGTAAAATGTAAGAACTTAATGTTTAATTTACACACTCTTGTCAAATCAAAGGAAAGCACATTGCTATTGCCAGATGAGTGACAATTTAGTTTGGCTAATTTTCTGTAACCAGTGTATGATGAAGACAAGTTGGGTGGGTGAAATTAGAGCCAGAAAAGAGCCAGCAGCGGGCCATTCGGTCCCTCCACTCACAGTGTAGGGAGACTTCTTTGCCGAGAGAACTGCTGAGAGTCTGGTGTCTTCCCGGTAGGGAGTGAAGCAGATGGACCGTAGGCTCTGTTCGGTTCTACCGCTGATCGACCAAATGCTGTTGGTTGTGGATATCATAGCAGTGTTATCCGGTTTCCCTTGTTTAATGACGAATAGATTACCGCTGCCTGTTGGTATGAGTTATTTCCTCTCACGCAGGCACAGAATGACGTGGTACTTGGCTGTCGGCTTTAGTCTCCGCGGTGTGTTCCGGTGCTAATTTTTGGCCAAGACAAAGGGCGACGAGGGCGGATTAGAGGCGACGCCATAGTCGCCATCTCAAGTTGTAAAAAATAACTTTTAGAAGTGTGCTGGAATTTGTGAAAAAACATTACCTTACCCATTGTGATAAACTGTTTTGGTCACTTGAGGTGATTGTGTGAAGTCTTAGGTAAGTAACAAGCACACATTTTCATCTGCTCCATTGTTTTATATAATTTGGATGCCAAAACACGTATGTTTGTTGATTTGCGACCAAGAGTTAGCAGTGGCTAATGGCTCAGGACTTTTCAGCTTATAGCAGGTGAATGTGACTGCAGAGAGCCTACAGCAGGGCTATTCAACTTATTGGGCCTCATTCACCAATATCTTCCTAAGTAATTAATATGTAATTAAATATGTTCTTAAGAAAGTCCCTAAGAAAAGTCTACGTCGGATTCATGACATGTTCTTAAACAGCAGAATTGTTTGCACCTGTGTTCTTAGGATTGATGAATCCCACGTCTTTGTAATTGAAAGTGCATGTCAGTTGTTCCTAATTAGCATAAGAAAATGCCCCGCAAATTCCCATATAAAGACATGACACTTCTTGTGCACCTCCTGGGAAGCGCTGAGATGGTCGGAGTCGCAGATGACTTGTACATTGCAGTGGTGTACTGAATCTCAGTACTTAAGTAAAAGTACAAATAACCAGAGACATATTTACTTTAGTAAAAGTAGAAGTACCACAATGACAACCCTACTTAAGTAAAAGTAAAAAGTACCTGATTTTAAATGTACTTTAAGTATTAAAAGTACAAGTACTTGCGTAACGAGTTATTCTCTTAATCTTCTTTGCATATTACCATTTGAAATTTGTAATATGTCCACTACCACAAACGACGCCTGGCTTTAAAATAAAGTGAAAAAGTGTTCATAGATTTTGTTCTTAGCTAAGAACAAATCCAAGACAAGAAAACATTAGTGAATGTCAGAATCTTCGTAAAATGTGCGTTAGTGGGGTTTAAGAACACATTTCTTCGTAAGAACGGTTGGTGAATGAGGCCCATTGTTCATGAAAAATCAGTGCCTGGGGCCTGGACATTTCCCTGAGCTATTGTCAATAAAATCAATAATTTTCCTGACATCTAAATACTGAGTGAAGTTTATAGAGATTAAAGAACGAAAACTTGACGATGACATCATTCACATGAATATGAATTAGCCATGTGGATTTTCCGTTCCAGTGGAGAGGATGGTTGTTTATGCCAGAACCTAAGTTTAAAAGAATTTTTCCAAATTTAAGATTCTTGGCAAACTAAGATAAACTCTACAAACCGACAGTTTTCGTTTTAGCTTGTTTCTAAAGATTCACTATTTGCAGAGTAGCATGCTGTGGTTGTGTAAAACACTGCAGCGATGAAAGAGAGACTGCATGCAGCCTGAGCAGATTGAAATATTGCTTTCTACATATTTATGCCTGTTAAACAGGTAAGTATTAGCTTTGTACTTAAAAAGGTGTCTTTGCACTTACAGTAACAAGCGTAACATTTGTTGTCATATGTCCCAGGGGCCGTTGCTAATCCTCTCTGTGTTCTCCAAGTTGGGTCATGTTACATATGCTGCATGTTGTAACACAAATACCGCTTTGCTTTGTGTGGGATGTGCATGAATAGTGCTTGAACCTACATGGCTTTTTGTCTGTTTTATTATGGGTGTTGTCCAGTCTGACTTAGATCCTCCCGCAATACTGAAACTAATCTGCATGTGAATAGAGATGTAAATATGGGGAGTTGGGTTTGCACTCTCGCTCTCTTATGTGAAAAGCTTTGTTTTGTCTAATTCCCATAATTTTGAAAATAAACATTATCTGTCAATATTTCTAATCCTGCTGAGCTCCAGCGGCAGAGCTCTCGCCTCCAGAGGGTTCCTATTTTTGAAAAGAGAGGTGTGGGGACATTGATTTTTGTGGCACAAGAGCTCATGTACTGTACTGACTGAGAAAGTAAAGGGAAACAAGATAATGGACACTTTTATTTTAATTTATGCAGCTGTCTCCACCTCTCCACCTAGCCCTGGGTATCTGATGCCACCTCCCAGCTGAACATGCCTGGAACACCTCCCTAAGGGGTCATCCTTACTAGATGCCCAATTAGTTGAGGTCGTCAGCGTCCCTCCTCACTATGCACAGCTTGGATGGACCCCGTTTCCCCCTCCTGAGGCAGTGGATGCTTTTCCATAATAATAATAATAATAACAATAACTAGAACTGCAAGCAGTTATGACGGGGTCCAAGCCTCCCGGCTCCAGTCGCGCCTGACGACCCGGGGAGTGCGCAAAAGCAGAACCCAAAGCGTAACGTGGGGAGGCAAATGTCAGGAAATATCGAGAGGTTTGAGCCGCAAGGTCTGTGGTACGTTGTCGTTGCAAATATCCCATTAACATTGATTGAGTAAAAGGGCCAAAACTCGTTGATTATGGTTTATAGATTATAGTGCCCCCTAATGGCCAATCTTCGCCAAATTTGGTACAGAGCCTCAGAGTGGCATGCCGAACGAGCATCACAGTTTTGTGTTGATAGCAATTCTCTATAGAAAAATAGAGAAATTGCAATTAATCGCAAATGTTCCATTTGCATACATTTATCAGTTGTCGGCCAAAACGCATAATTGTTGATTATAGCACCCCCTAATGGCTGATCTTCGCCACATTTAGTACAAAGCATCGTAGTGGGATCTTAAACAATAATCTTAAAGTTTTTGCTGATAGCATTCCATTTGGCCGAGATATGATAAAGTTTGTGTTTGGTAGCTACCTCGGAAAATTAGTTTGGTCCTAAAATGCGCATCGTTTAATGTAGCAAAATTTTTTTGATAACTTTTGGTCTGGTCTATCTGGCGATGCTATGTACCAGGTTTCGTGCAGATCGGTCGCACAGCCTAGGAGGAGATGAAGAGAAAAAGTTGGTTTTGTGCATTGCGCGATGTTGCGAAAAAACTTTTAAGCGGAAATGGGCGTGGCCTATATTTTATATATATGTGTATGTCTAGACCACATTATAATTTACAAAGACCCAACAATTCCAGTAATTTCCTCAAGAGCAAGCATTTAGTGGTGAGGAAAAAGTCCCTTTTAGGGAGAAACCTTGGGTGGTGAGGAAAACGTCTTTTAGGGAGAAACCTTATATAGCGCCTTTCAAGAAACCCAAGGACACTTAACAGAATTACTGTGGCTAAGCTAAAGGAGGTTGTAGGCTGTGGTAAACAGGTGGTGTTTCGGGAGTTTTTTTTTTAAATGTCCAGTGATGTAGCATTTCGGATATCTGCAGGGAGGGTGTTCCAGAGGAATTGGGCTGCAACACTAAAGGCTCTGTCTCCAAAGGTGCAGGACCGGAGGTTTCGGTGTGGGGTGTATGGATGGAGGAGGTTGGAGAGGTACTATGGGACCAGGGCATGGATGGATTTGTAGGTGAGGAGGATTTTATATGTAATGCAGGACTTAATTGGGAGCCAGTTAAGGTGGTTGAGGGTTGGGGTGATTTGCTGCCAGGTCTTGGTGTGGGTGAGGACCCTGGCGGCAGAGTTTTGGACATACTGGAGCCTGTCTAGGGTTTTGCTGGGGACCCCAGACAGGACTTCATTGCAGTAGTCCAAACGGGATGTCATGAAAACATTAATGAGGGTTTCTGTTACAGAGTCAGATAGTGATGGCTGGAGCCTGTTGATGTTTTTGAGATGAAAAAATGCTGATTTGGTGATGGATTTGATGTGAGTATGGAAAGAGAGGGTGGAGTCCAGTATTACACTAAGTTTGCGTACCTCAGAGGAAAGGCTGAGTGGATGGTTTGTTGTTGATATAAAGCTGTGCATCATCGGCGTAGGAGTGGAAACTGAGACCATGTTACCAGATAATCTGACCAAGGGGGAGCATGTAGATGGTGAAGAGGTATGGATCCAAGCACAGAGCCTTGAGGTACGCCTTGGTTGATCGGAGTGGGAGTTGCTAATGGTGACAAATTGGTTCCTGTGTGAGAGGTAAGACTGAAACCAGAGGGAGCTGTGCAAGTGATACCAAGGTAATGGGATAGGTGGTTGAGGAGAATGGTATGGGAGATTGTGTCAAAAGCTGCGGAGAGGTCAAGGGGAATGAGTATGCTGATGTGTCCAGAGTCAGCTGTGGTGAGTAGATCATTTGTGATTTTAAAGAGGGCGGTCTCTGTGCTATGATACAGTCTGAATCCTGAATGGGTTCATAGAGCTAATGGTTGGACATATGCTGATGGACTTGGGTGGCAACTGCTTTTTCCAGGATTTTACTTTGGAATGGAAGGTTGGAGATTGGCCAGTAGATGTTTTGCATCCTCCAGATCCAAACCTGGCTTCTTTATGATAGGGGTGAGGCAGTTTTAAAGTCGGTGGGTACTATGCCAGATTCCAAGGAGCAGTTGTCATCCACCATGATGGGACACAGGACAGGCAGACATGCTTTAACCAGGGCTGTAGGCATTGGATCCAGGGAGCAGGGGGAAGCCTTTGCTTTTGAGACCAGCTTGGTCAATAGATGGTTGTCTACAGGCATGAATAAGGAGAGGCAGCACTGAGGCAGATGAGCAGGAGAGGGAGCAATGTCCTGTGGTTGACTGGAATTAGAAGTGGATGGGGCACACACCAGGATTTGCTGATAATAACTCCTGGATAAGATCCACTTTGGCCTGGAATAAATCCAGGAACTTGGTGCAACAATCAGGTTCAACCTTGGTGGGTGTCAATGGGGCGTAGCAGGCGGTTAATAGTGGAAAACAGCATTCCGGGGTGGTTTTGCTGGTTGCCGATGATGGTGGTGTAATTGTCTTGGCTTTGGAAAGAGCTTCTTTGTAAGAGTTCACATGTTCTTTGTAGGCCTCCAGGTGGACAGTGAGGTCAGTTCTTTTATGAAAGTCTATCCAGTCTGCGACCAGAGGCTTTCATGAAGCGAAGTTCAGCTGTGTACCAAGTAGGGCTGCTCGATTATGGAAAAAATAATAATCACGATTATTTTGGTCAATATTGAAATCACGATTATTTAACACAATTACTCATTACCATTTTGATATAATGGATAGTGTCCAGGGTATAATCTGTTAGTGTCCTTTATCTCACAGAAAGAGTCTTTGGATCAGAATAAAATCTGTTTTAATACTGTGAGTCGGTTCAGCTTTACAGATATCACACAACGTTACACAGCTAATGAACAGTTCCACAGACATAACATGTTCACTCACTATGACCACTACTACTGTCATTACTAAACATTGTGCCAAAATATCAACAATAATGTCGCCGTCAGTGGGCTTATTTGCTAGCTAACCTTAGGAAAAATCCAGCACATAGACGGTACTTTTGAGTAACGTCACGTGAAACAGGTGATTTAACGTCCCTGCTCATTTACATACAGTTTAACAACAAAACTAAATGCTGAGGGAACATTACTATGTTTTTTCATGTTTTTGAGCAGTATGCCTATGCACCCCCACTAAGCTGGAAAAGGTTTTAAAAAGTAAGTGAATACAGCATGTCGGGGGAAACAACGTCTATAGACAGTATACTACAGCGGGGGGGGCAAAGGCAGAGGGACCGCAGGGTTAGCTAACGTTAGCTGTTCCCAGACAAGTGGTTGGTGAGTTGGTTTTGCCTTCTTTTGCTCACCAAACGCTGCTGCCATCTTTACTTGCGCTGAGTATTTAAATTCCAGCGGATGATATGCACACGACTTGCCTCCCTGACTGGCTTCGGGAGGGGCGGATGTGCGCGTGCGGATGTGTGCATGCACGTGTCATTCAGAACACAAGACAAAATTAAAGCTGTGAGCAGCGATGGACGGGCCCTCGCGCCTCTCCGCACATCGGGGTTACTGGCAGACGCCGCTCCTTGCGACCGTTCATTCGCTCGGCACTCAGACACCACAAATCGTCACCAATGAAAAGGGAACTCCTTGCCGAGTTCAATGATACCATGATACCTCACACAAGACTCTACGTCATACGGTTCATCAGCTGTGAAAGGGGGCGTGGCTAAAGCATAGGGGGCGGGCCAAACCATTACCAATGAATAAGGAAGTCTCTGCTGAGTTCAATGATATCTCACACAAGGGTCTACATCAAACGGGTCATTAGTTATAAAAGGGGGCGTGGCTAAAGCATAGGGAGCCACCCCACCAAAAAAAAAAAAGTAAGTTTTTGGTTTAATTATACACTAAAAACAAAAGGGGATCCAAAAAACGGTTCAAATGATATGAAAAGGGGCGTGGCTTAAGCATAGGGGGTGGGCCAAACCATGACCAATGAAGAAGGAACTCTCTGCTGAGTTCAATGACACCTCACACAAGACTCTACCTTAAACGGTTCAAATGTTATGAAAGGCGGCTTGGCCTGAGTACGTGGGCGTGGCCATATTATAGGGGGCGGCTCAGTATCAGATGTAGACCACACATTCTGAGTTTCATGCAAATCGGATGATGTTTGTCATATAAGGCGCATTTAATGTTGCCAGCTGGGGGAGCTATGACCAAAAGTCAATTTTGGCCTGTAGGTGTCCTCAGGCCTGGACCCTTGTCAATCATGAAAAATATCGTATATATCGTATAAGATACGACAACGTACACTCAAGTTACAACAACTTCTTTGTTCATCGCTACACACTCAAAATGGCCGCCACACCACCCCCACACCGTCTGACGAAAAGTTTTTCTTTTAATAACTTTTCATCTTTAAGGTGTTGGGATGGTACGGACCAAGTTTGAAGTCCATCGGATGAAATCTCTAGGAGGAGTTCATTAAAGTATAGCACCTTGACTTTTAGGCCTACTTCCTGTTGCCACTAGGGGGCGCTATGACTTTAAGTAAATATCGGCCTTTATTTGTCCTCAAGGTTGGACTCGTATGAATCCTGAAAAGCTTCGACCCAGTTGGACAACGTACAGTCGAGTTACACCCACTTCCTGTTTCGGCGGTGAAACGCACAAAATGGCCGCCCCGCCACGGCCACGTCCTATGACGAAAGATTAGATATAGGGCCTTCGCCGCTGTCGGCGCTCGGGCCCTAATAATTCCTTCAGTTTCAATAGGGCCTTCGCCACTGTCGGCGCTCGGGCCCTAATAATTCCTTCAGTTTCAATAGGGCCTTCGCCGCTGTCGGCGCTCGGGCCCTAATAAGAGTGTTCTTGCAAAACAGAACATGGTAAAATAATAACAGAGCAGTGTTGTAGTGGACTGCCATGGTGTTCACTGTGGTCAGGGCTGTTTTGGTGGTCAAGTGGATGGCTAACACATTTGTTAGGGCTGGGATGCTCACTGATTTGATGTTTCGAAATGTAATTGTAATTGTTGCCTAGGGAGAGAGGTGGGGATAGTAAAGAGTATATATGTGTGTCTCCATTTCAAACATTACTGCAGGTTAAATGCTTTTAGCAGCAGAGGTTGATTGTGGGCGACAATAATGTCATGGTTAGCTCGTCAAAATTCTACTGCCGCAGTTGCTGGCTGGCTCTGCAAAGTTAGCTAATGTCCGCTAGCATACGTACAGGCTAACTATAGCCAGTTATCTGTGTGTATAACGTAACAAAAACCCAACCCATTTCGACCCAGGTCATATGTTGACAACGTAGACGCAGATATAGCTAGGAAACTCCGAAAGCATTCGTAATATTTAGCTACCTAGCAGGCTAGGCTAACGCTGTTGTGCTAATTTTACCAAAAGTCGGCGTAGCGTTAGCTAGCTGTCTAAACTTGTGAAAAGCCGAACATCTCCGTCCAAGCTGTGTTTCTCCAAGACCGGACTCTAGTACTGCAGCCCTGATTCACACACATACTTGATGCTGTCCATCTTTACATTAGCGTCAGTAACTGGGCTGCTAGCTGCAGAGCTAGCTAATGTTACAGCCAGGTTCTAAGTGTAACAACCTAGGTAACCATATGCAGTGAAGAAAAAAAATATGGCGTTAGTTGACTTACTTGTCCGAGGTTTGTATCTGAGCCACAAAGAGTTGGTACTGCACCAGGCTTTAACCTCAGACGATCAGCAAGGCCAGCTTTGTATTGGACCAAGTCGTCGGTGAAATGTTTTTCGCACACTAAGAAAACTTTGGGGATTTCTGTCGTCGTATTTACAGATAAAATAAAATTAACCCACTGGCTCTGCACAGGCTCAGATGATGGAACAGAAAAAATATGTTTGGGTTCTTCTGAACATCCAAACACTGAGCAAATGTTATGCTTCCCTCGTTTTCTAGCCATGATGTCTCTCGATGAAAAACAATGGCGCGCGTACGGTACGGTGGCTATCTCTCTACCCTGGAAATTCTAATGGGCTGGGCCCAAATGCTCTAGGCGGGCAACATTTTTATATATTTAATATTGCGACATAACGAGCAGATTCCTGAATGGCTCATCTGAGCTTACTTTTTTTCAAAGGCAGAGCAGGCAACCAAGGGCTCGGTTTACATCTATCACCATTTTAAACCAATTGGGGACCATAAACAGGCTGGGGGAACTCATATTAATGTTAAAAAACCTCATAAAGTGAAATTTTCATGCTATGGGACCTTTAAATATTTTAAAGCAGTGTTCTGCTACCAATTGGGCTGGGTAGCAAAACTTTTTTCGTAGTTTAGTACATTTCTCTATCTCAAATTTGGTACTCCAGGGTAATGGCAGTATGTCTCAGGCCCCTGCAGGACTCTACTCTTCACAGTCTCACCATTTCTGTGAGTGGACAAAGTTGGGACTGATTAACTGATAACCATGGGACTGATTAATGTGCTCCTGCAGCGGTTGTCCAGTTTAGGTGGAATCACTTGCCATGCTCTGATGGCCATCTTCATGTGCCCTATGACATTTTTTGTGTTGAAATTTAAACGCAAACTGCTTCAGTAATTGTTTATCCCGTTTTGCTTTGGCGTCTAAATTAACGTAGCATCCCAGCTAACAATTTTTGGTTCCCAGAACGTTCTGGGAACGTTCGTTTTTGGTTGCGCGAACGTTCCCTGAAGGTTAGGTTTGGTTGTGTTTTGATTGTGTTTTCGTTATTATGGAAAGTTGGTTGAACGTTCTGGGAACGTTAGTTTTTGGTTACATCGAACGTTCTCCGAACGTTGTCAGAACGTTGCAACCTTTAGAGAACGTTCCCCTAACGTTGCAACCTTTAGAGAACCTTCCCCTAACGTTGTAACCTTTATGGAAAGTTCCCCTAACGTTCCCCTAGCGTTGCAACCTTCAGGGAACGTTCCCCTAACGTTCTTTTTTAAATTCCCCTAACCTTTAACAAACTTTAACAACAATGATACTAATTTTATTATTACTTTAAACCATCTGCGTGAGCAGGGATGAATTATTATATATTAGCAGGAATGAATGAACAGGCAAACTTGATTGGATTTAAAACTTTAATTAACAATATACAAAGAATAATAAACAAAATACAAAATAGATAAGGATGTAGAGTGCAAAGTAATAGTGCAAATGTATTTGCAAATGTAAAAAAAAATAGAGCTCCATGGTTTTGAAGGCTCAGTCCTTCTCAGCTGACCTAAAAAGAAAGAAACAAAAGTTTGATATGTCATACTAAGAAAAAACACATTAACAAAAGCAAGACACATTGCCTAACAACCCTGTTTTTATTCTGATCACAAATATTGATAGTTTTTGATTATTATGATTATTATTAACATCACAGAAGAATTTTAATTTACCGTCTGTGTGGGGCAAACTTCAGCACCAATCAAGTCCTCCGTGTCTACTGCAGTCAGCGCAGGGAAGTTTTTCTGGGAGACCGCTAGAGTAGAAGTCAAAATGAAGCAACGTTACAAGTCAAATTAAAACCTTTTATTAGCCAAGCTAAGCATAATACTGATGTGAACAATAAAATAACACCTGCCTGTTATAACCCTGCAGATAGTCAGGTCCTGGAAGGCCTTCTTTCCTTTTCTGCCCCGCAGGATATACAGTTTTAGAACATCATTGGTTGCCACTCGCTGTAGCATGCGACGGATGGCAGTACCTCCGGTCGAACCTCCGGGCTTGTCAGGAAAAGTTGCTGTAAAACATATAGAAACACAAATTATACACATGGAACAAAGTGGAGAGCTTGTACAATCTCATTTTGTAAGAGAAGTCAGTTCTGTTATAATTTAAGTTATGCAAAAGCCACTGTACCTTCAACTGGGTCCCAAGATGAAGTGGCAGGCCGAGCTTGCGTTAGAATACACCCATCCAGCTCTGGGCGACCGGCTGGTTTCTTGTGTGTTGACTCATCTAAAAAGAAAGTAGATATGAATATTGGTCAGTTCATTTATGGTAGGTTTCTTGCAAATGCCATTGCATAACTACTCTGTTACATTAGACAACTGCAAAAAAAAAAAAAAAAACTTACATGCAGGTGGGGGTGGCAGTGATGTCTACTGACCTGAAAAAAGGCAGGAAGAGACAAACAAACAGTCACATGATAAGCACCAGGTTGAGGGTCAGTAGTTCCATGGTAGGAATATGACTCTGGTTTCTTAAATGCATGTATAAATGTTAACTTACTGACAGGGCTTCCAGACACACGCTCCGTCCTGGAATGCTTTCTTGCTTGTGGACCAGAGTCATCTGAAATAAAAGACCATACAATTTATACTGATTGCAAAAATAATATTTGAATGTATACAGTGTAAACAAACATTACAACACAAACATTGTATGTGACGGTATTTCTCAGGACTTTTGCATTGTAGCCCAGAGACTTTCTAATGGGGAGACACAGCATCCATAGAAATGCATGGGGTTAGTTTGTAAAGCCAGTATGGCAGCTGTGTAGCCTAAACATATTCTGTCTCTTCCTGTATGCTTCCCTATTCACTTAAATAGGAAAATAGCTTGCCGATAACTGCCCAAAGTACGTTGCAAGGTGGCCGCCGAGTGACTTGCCTACATGACTGATTGTACTGGCTATCATGTATGTACTGTACACTAAAACTAATTGAAAGAACTGGTATGTCTTATTTGTAACAACAACGCAAGCAGGTTAACACGATGACACAAAACATACAATGCGGCAAAGCATAAATGTCGTGCACAGCAGCAAACAAAGCGCAATATATATGCAGTCCATTTAAAGCGTAACTCTTGCCACAATGCAACCTAGGATCGTTTTGTGACTGTACCAGAGTCAAACTTCGTTTAAAAGCATAATTAGGACGGAAACGCCACTTTTAAGATTGATCGTATTGTCGTTTTCTGGTCAAATGGCCTTTTGAATGGGAGAACTAGAGTCTACTTTTATCACATCAAAATCACTATATGTAAAACACTAAGGCTCGACACAACATGAAACTTTGCAAGAAGTCTCACCAGGGGATTTACACATCAACTCGAGCATTGAGAACATTGTTTGTGCTCAAAGAGTTTACCAAAAATAAAAAATTTTGAACAAGTCGCTGCTTGACTGGCAAGATGGCGACGAGGGGAAAAACAAATGCTGAAGTGAGTTGTTGAACCTTTTTTGGTCAACCTGATCAAAACCGGAATATAACAAAGCACTACGAGGGAAAGGGCTTACGGTTAGACCCCAAACCGTTGCATTACAACCATAACATCATGAAACTGTAAAGTATTTCACTTACTTTTTCGTGAGATCGTTTGGCGAAGCAAATAAAATCTTCTTTCTTTGTCCGGTCCGTTGGTGTATCGTATCAAACGCAAACGGAAGTCCGGAGGACAGGACTTGAATCGGTCACCTGAGAGCAGAGGCACAGTCTTCCCATTGACATATATATATATATATATATATATATATATAAGGGTCTTCCCCTACTGGCGGGGGGGTGTAACGGTTGGATTTAAACACTGATTGAGCCACTTGTTGGAAGTGAAATGGAAGAAGTGAATTGTCTTAGTTGTGAAAATCGATAGATTCTTGTTTTAAGTATGTTCATTTAATACAGTTAAAAAAACGAAATCAAGCACAAAAGTACAGTTTTTAGCAAAATTGATTTCAGCCTAAAAGTAAATATATTATCTTGCTATGTTGTTTATCTTACTTAGATTTTATAAGACCAATAATTTTTGAGTGAATCTAAATCAAGTGACTGCAAACCTTTTATATGCTACTTCAAAAACGTAAATGGAGCTGGTTTGAATAAACATTTCAAAATCGCACTCAGAACAACCAAAAACAACCAAAAACAACGGTAACGTTGTGTGGAGGTAACAGTGCAACCACAGGAGAACGTTTCAGTTCCCCTAACGTTTAGGGAACATTACAACGCTCCCTAAATGTTCTGTGTTAGTGGGGATCTTGGTTATGTTTTCATTTACAACAACAGTGAAGCAAAGCTGACACAACTCTCTCTTCGTTGCTGTTGTTAAACGTAAAATATGTAATTTTTTGCCGCTAGGGGTCTCTCAATCGAAACAATGGATGTAAAAACTGACTTTTGATGTTGTCGTGAAGTGGCATTATGGGAGTTTTAGTTTTCATTGTTTAACACAGTTGCCGATTAAAATACACTCACCTAAAGGATTATTAGGAACACCTGTTAAATTTCATGTTAATGAAATTATCTAATCAACCAATCACATGGCAGCTGCTTCAATGCATTTAGGGGTGTGGTCCAGGTCTAGACAATCTCCTGAACTCCAAACTGAATGTCAGAATGGGAAAGAAAGGTGATCTAAGCAACTTTGAGCGTGGCATGGTGTTTGCAATGCATGAAAAGTGGGATTTTTGTCCCCGTAAACGCCCGGAAATCTCTCTAATTTTAACCTAAACGACAATTTACAGACTGTGAACCGATTCCAATTTAATAAAATCCTACAAAGTGTCCAGTTGTTTTTATTATGACAGAGTAGCTGTCAAAATTCTCTACATGCGATCTGTTGCTGATTTTAATTAACAACACACTGTAGATGATCCGTAATCTGAACAGATTTAGTCTCTCTGACTTTTAAACACAACTATCAGCAACGTGTTCTGTGCAGAATAAGCCTTTAAATCAGACAAATCACAGTTAAAATCCCTCCGATTGAAAATCAATGAAAAGTTTATATAAAACGTCATCATGTTGAGTCGATTCTGAACCAATCAGCTGTTCGATCAGCTGAGAGACCGGCGTTTCGCAGCATGCACTGGGTCCGCCTGCGTCCGCCTGGCTCTTGCAGTTGGAGAAAAGCAACTGCGCTACCTGCGTCTCAGAACTGCGGTCGCCTTGGTCTCGTGAGATTATCGTTGCCCACGTGTTCATGACGTCAGAGCAAGTCGGGATCAAGTCGGACACAAATCTAACCGGCATGCATTGGGCGGCGATCGCCGGTGATCGATTCTGCGCAGATCTGGCTCATCTCGAACGAGCCTATTGTCTGGCCTGGCTTGAATTTCCTCACTCAGTAATGGATGAAACCACTCCTTTTAAACAAGAAAAATCACTCGTGATTGGTTGGCAGGTCTGTCACTATTGGTCACCCTAGGTCATTATAATATATTTGCTAATATGATATGCTGTATATTGATGTCATTGTTATCCTAAGGAAAATTATTTGCCAGGACTGTGCAGTTTATTCAAAGAAAGAGCTTTATTAGCACAAACACAAACGCACAACTATAAGCATAGGAGATCTGCCCACACAACAAATGGCCAAGCTCACAACAAGCCCAAAATCCCAAAAGTCTCATTGACTAAAGATGGATCTAATCTAATAAGTCTTAACCTCTTTCTTCTCGATCGACTTGCGTACTGTCTCGTAATGTCTTACAGGCAGCTGGAAAACAATTAAATGAGAGTGGTATGAATAAAAAAATTTAACTCATAGTAAAATTAAACAAGAAGGAGAAAACAGAAAAAGTTACTTACACACAATGGCATCATTATCAGCATCATGTAGCCTAAATGTGGACTTCAGCTGACGGTTTTCCAAAATGTATTTGCTCTGCAGAATACAATATCAAAATGGACTGCAGAACCGCCATTATTTACATTACACAGAAACAGCGCGAAAAGAAAGAGTTAAACAAAGCACCGTTAAAACTTATATTTAACTGTAAAAACGGCACAAAACAGCAAGTTAATAACGTATTAACTTTGAGACAATAAATATTGAAGGGTCACAACACAATTTTCAAAGAAAACGATAAAATAGCGCAGCAGCATTTTACACGCAACCTACCTCAGCAATACAAGACGGTTTGTGAGGAGGACATGGAAGCTACGGCATCTTAGGAGGGACAATGGAGGTGCAGTGCAGCAACAACATTTCCGCAGGAAAAAAATAGCAATATGATAAATAAATTTAACTCAATAAGATACAATTCACAAATACCCAACAAATCATTAAATGATGATTAAAATTAAATTAAATATTAATTGGAAATTAGAATTAATAAAGTGCTACAACCAGTCATTAAAAGGCAGTTTATAGTTGTTAATGTTGTGTCAAAAGGTACTGCATTCAAACATGTTATTGCACAAGTTTCCTGGCTTAATCCCCATCCGGACAGACATTTTTATGGAAAGCCAATAGAAGTTTGGAGCTTGCAGGGAACAGACACGTCATACCCAGCATAAGTTAACACATCCACTGTGCATTTAGGCAAGACCAAAGAAAAGGTCACTGTAGTCATGCCACTATGCACTATGTGGTTGAGCTCCAGGAGACTGTGTTGTAACCCAAATGCACATTTTACCTTTGTGGCAAAGCCTGATAAAAACTAATTGTTGAAATAAATTGTTTTGTGTATCTTTTTTACATAACATTGGCCATTGCTAATGACATACACAGTAATTAATATAGCATACTTTCATTAAATAAATCAATTCAAGCTAAAAAAATGTACCAGAGATTTTCTTAAAATTAATACCTTTTTAGAAAAATGTCACCTGGGGTAAAACTCCCCTTGCTGCTACCCTGATTTGCATTTGTATAGCTCACAGCATTTTCATTTACATGTTAAAGCCTCCCCTAGAATTAGGGGGAAGGGGATCATGGGGGGACAACTGCCAAGCATGGCCCACGTCAATTTCCGACAATTCATGGCAGTTTTCTGTGTTGCCTGTAAATTGCCGTGTGCAGTCGTAAAACTGAACTTCCATGACAATCTACAGGTAAGGTAAGGTAACTATTAATACCCGAAGGTAGATTTGGCTTAGAGTGGCGAGTTGGGTGGATCAGCGTCCTTTTACAAACACACATACACATACATACATACACACAATCGGCAGCAGACTGTAGGACAGTGCCGCTTACTGATGAAAATCCCACTTTTCATGCAGTGTTAGTGCCAGACAGGTTGGTCTGAGTATTTCACAATCTGCTTAGTTACTGGGATTTTCACACCCAACCATTTCTAGGGTTTACAAAGAATGGTCTGAAAAAGGAAAAACATCCAGTATGTGGCAGTCCTGTGGGCAAAAATGCCTGGTTGATGCTAGAGTTCAGAGGAGAATGGGCCGAGTCATTCCAGCTGATAAAAGATCAACTTTGACTCCAATAACTGTTCATTACAACCGAGGTATGCAGTAAAGCATTTGTGAAGCCACAACACGCACAACCTTGAGGCGGATGGGCTACACCAGCAGAAGACCCCACGGGTACCACTCATCTCCACTAGAAATAGGAAAATGAGGTTACAATTTGCACGAGCTCACCAAAATTGGACAGTTGAAGACTGAAAACATTTTGCCTGGTCTAATGAGTATGGATTTCTGTTGAGACATTCAGATGGTAGAGTCAGAATTTGGCATAAACAGAATCGGTGTTACCACTATGCAGGCTGGTGGTGGTGTAATGGTGTGGAGGATCCCTTTCGCCTTCATAACTGTCTTAATTCTTTGCGTCATTGATTCAACAAGGTGCTGGAAGCGTTCTTTAGAAATGTTGGCCCATATTGATCGGTTAGGGTCAAGCACGGTATTAGTATGGTGTTCCTAATAATCCTTTAGGTGAGTGTATATCTGTTCACGGATGGGTTTATCCATTACAGTTTTATCAACGTTATGTTTAGTAACGTTTATTCATGTCATTCCTGATGAAATAGCTGCAGTTTCCCCCACATAATTACGTTTTCTTGTTTCGATTTGTGTTGGTAACGTTAGCTAGCTAGCAAGCAAGCATTAGCCACTTAGCTAAAACCACAATATCACAAAATATTTCAGTAAGTTACTTTTTTGGATGTTTTCAACACCGGTGGAAAAAGGGTTTGTTGTAACAATACTCAACACCGCTGAGGGAATTACTTCGCGGCTGGGACTGGCCGCATCTCTGCGCCGAGGCTATCTCGGCAGAGGTTACGCCTACATCAATGGGATGGCTGCGGCCAGGGCCGGGTTAAGGTGGTCAGGGGCCCCTAGGCTGCTCTTTGTGTGAGGCACCCCCTTAATCATTGTGCTTTACTGGAAAAATGTATTTAGTGCCATACATGGTCCACACGCAAATAAGTTGAACTGAGACACACACACTAACACACACACGTAAAATGAGAAAAACTACATCATAAAACTAACATCAACAGAGGTGTAAGTGGAAAGAATACCATATATTATCCTCTGCCACCACAGCCCCAAAACAATTACAATGGAAATGTAACTAAACAGCAAAGCAGCAGAATTCCCTGGATTCACAGTTCAACAGCAAGCTGGTAAACACGTTTAGCTTTATAAATCAACAGGTAGGCTACAGCATCTGCAGCAGTGCAGAACACCTGGCTTTACTGAGGCAAAATCACAACATCGTTACCAGTGGAAGAAGTATTCAGATCTTTTACTTCAGTAAAAGTACTAATACCATACTGTCCTCCATTGAAAATGTTACTTAATTAAAAGAATGTAAGTATCATCAGGAAAATGTACTTGAAATATTAAAAGTAAAAGTACTGAATGTTGAAAAATCCTCATATTTTTTAAACAAACCAAACCGTTCTGTCAATCAACTAAGCGTTTAATGGTCTAAACATCTCAGCTGGACTTGTAGTTTGTTATAAAATGGTGCTTTCTGCTGTAAATTCTTTTTTGTGTCAGTATGTGTATTTTTTTTTTTTAAGTAAATACTTGGCCTACGTTTTGAAATACATGCAGATATACATGCATAAGTAAATGTAAATGTTGTAGTTGTGCCCTATGTTTGCATCTTTCTACAGATATCAACAGTTCTGTCATTCAACTGTTTAATGGTCTAATCATCTCAGATGGACTTGTAGGCCGTTTACTTTAGAATAAAACATCAGATTTTATAAACCACATGTGTTTTGTGTGCAGAAATCTTAATGTGTAAAGTAACTAGTAACTAAAGCTGTAACAGATGAATGTAGTGGAGTAAAAAGTACAATATATCTCTCTGAAATGAGGCGGAGTAGAAAGTGGCATGAAAAGAAAAGACTCAGTAAAGTACAAGTACCTCAACATTTGAACTCAAGTACAGTACTGGAGTATATGTACTTAGTTACATTCCACCACTGATCATTACTGAGACACAAACCACTGTGCGATACACTAGATTGTGAATAAAATAAATAAAAAAACAGCAGCAGCAGCACATAACACTGTTACTAACCACAATAATGAAACCACAGCACAACATAGGCTACATATTGTTGCATAATCATCCCACCTTGAGTATTTTTTCTTTCTTGATTTTCACCACCACAACCACCGTCTTTAAAACCTCGATCCAATATTCGCATTCATTGTCAACTTATTTTTTTATATCTAAATCTATCCACCCACCGTCAGCACAGCGCGAAACATATGCAAGCATTGCCTATCTGTGGCACTCGGATCCATCATGTTCAGTTAGGCGTACAGCTGTATTTTTACAGTCACTTGAATATCACTGTTCCCAAATAATTTGCGCAACATAACACAATGCCTTTTGAAGGGTAATCCAACAGCCATTCTCTTGGCTGCGTTTTACCATTTGCCAGTTTTCTTTTAAACAGGGTTTTGTAAAAGTATCCTACCTCTTTTGTGTGGTCTTTCTGAGGCAGCATCTGCATCTTTGTTCTGGCAACTTTTAGGTCCCATTTTAATCCATTATGCCCTCATGTATTCATCAATTTTATCCCAACATGCAGGAACCAAGCTACAGGTAGCAGGATTTTTCGGCCTCTTTTTGTGTCCTCTCAACAGTTGGAGGGGGGGCGGGGATTCCCTCCATCTTTGCCGGGGGCGCGGCTGACCAAGAAGCAGGTGAACTGTGTCTGCAGCATGGCGCTTCGGGTGTCGGGAGTCTCTGACCCGGCCCCTCTGTCTCAGACTCCCTCCTATGATTGGATAGATGTGACCCAATCTATCCAATCACCTGCTTGTTTTTTTAAAATGTTTGTTATGGGCCAATTAGGGTCTTTTTTTTTCGCGCTGAAATGAATTTAAAATAATAAATTGTCTGCACACATGGGGCCCTTAGGTTGCAGCCTACGCTAGCCTGTGCATTAATCCGCGCCTGACTGCTGGGTGTTGCTGCCAGACTCTCCCCACCTTCACCTTTTGTCTGCAAGACAGTCACCACTTGTCGGTCATTCTTAACTGTTGTCGACCGGTGTGGCAGTTCGCTGAGGCGTCGCGTCGCTCGCTGTGGCCGAGCCAACCCCTTTTTATTGCCTTCCCCTCAGCAAACCCCCGGCCCTACTAGTGCCCTCTTTTACCGTACGGACGAACGCCAGTCAGCGGGGCGGATGTTTTGACCTATACTAAAAAGGAGTTGCTTTTGACGCTTCCCTGATTAATTTAGTTTATAGAGACACACACGCCCTCCGTCTAAGGAGAAGCCCTCGCCCGGATCAGGGAACCCGAAGGCGAGACAAGAGGTTAGATACACACTACACCAGACGTCCCCAAAAACACGGGCTCTTATCCCCCTGTATATGACAAGCACTGCCCGAGGGGATCTTTAAAACCAATGATTTTTCTTTAGTACTTACGGTCTCAGCTGTCCTCCCAGGGTCACGGAGGTCCCTTCCTTCTCAAGGACGCCCGCCTTGCCCTTCTTGGTCGCCGGACTGAGAGAGGGGAATGCTCAGAGGCTCTGACCAGGGCGCGGGCAAGGAGAATGCACTCCCACTAGGAGATAACAGGAGGTCTGCGTGTCCAAGTCGACCCCTGCCGGGAGGCAACTCTCCACGGGCGGTTAAAGAGGAGTCGCTAACCCCCGTAAGGGGGGAAACCCCACCCGCTTGACAGCGGGCGGTACGATCCCAGAGAAAATAAAGAACTGGCAAAGATTGGCTCCCCTAGTCTAAAATCAGACAGGTGATTTTTATTATTTTGTGACAAAAGCAGAAATTAAAAGCAGGTGGTCCTCTACAAAATAAAACTAAAAATACAAATAAAGATAAAGCCTCCGCTCTAACAGAGGTACTTAAAGCTGCTTCTCTTTTCCTCCTGGCCCTGTCTCTCCCACACTCATAAACGAGCAGGTACTTCTTCTCCGTTCGATGTCGAAGAGGGTAAATAAATCTTCCCCACAACGCAACGAAGAGAGCGTCTGGGTAAAAACTAAGAGAGAAGAGCACTTTTTTGGCCTCTGTATAACTGAGGTATTCGAAGCCGCTTCTCAGAGATAGTCTTTTTTTCTTTTTCTTTTCCTCCCTTACACTCAGCGAGCGCAAGGGAACCCCTCTCCGGCTGGGAGAGTGATAATGAATCTTCCCCAAAACACAGAAAGTGCAAGGGTAGATGGAGAAGGCTTCATGGTATCCCGATGCCACGTAAAGCACTCGGTAAAAGAGCCCGAAGGAAGCCCAAAAGGGACCCAAAAGGGACCCAAAAGGGTAAAAGGGGCCAAAAGGTACCCAAAAGAGGGGCTCACCCGAAAGGGGGCCGCTACTCGGCAAAAACACTCATATTTATACACAAAAAAACATTTTACTCCTCCCAAAATTATCAAAATCCTTTGTAAGGTAATGTAGGAAACACTTCACAAATAACGTAACAGTAATGAACTTCATGAACTCTACAGCTCGTGTGCTGTGTATGGCCACACATGTGCCTTCAAGACACACACACACAGCTGCATGCACCAGTCAAGGCCGCAGCTCCTGCCTGTGCTCTTATCTGTCTAGGTGCTTTCCTACACTTTACTGTTTCTCAAAGAAAGCTCTTTCTGCCCTAAAATGCAAAAACAGATCTGTATGTAAGCAAAAGATAGATTAATATATGAGCAAAATATATGTTATTTTTTGGGGTGTTTTCAACACACACACTCTAAGCAATGATATAGTTTGCTTTTCAAAACACATCTATCTAATTGATTATATAGTTATCCTGGTATACTGACAACGTTATATATGTTGTAAAGCAAGAAATGCTATTTCTTTGTTTTTGAGTTTTCATCTGGCTTCGCGGACAACACTGTAAAGAAGACCGCTAAATGCTCAAGGTGGAAGAATTTTAGCCCAACACCGCGGACAGCCAGACTCGGACACCTGCGGCGATATGGTCTGTTTCCCCGACAGAACATTTTCCTTTAGTCGCCTGTCAGTGGCGTCATATAACCTTTCACCCTTTAGTTATTCGGAACTTACGTCAAAACACAGGCACCCAGATGATACGTTCAAGAGTAATTGTAAATCATACAATGTCACAGAAAGAAATACTAGTAAACGTAATACTGCTTTTTTTTTGCCACACAGCATCATTTTGTGATTAATTACATGCCACTTTGCAACACAGTAATACAGGAGAGACTTATTTATTGATACATTTCAATATCAATATCCAGCTTAACGTTACTACAATGTGCTGGTTGACATGTAGCTAGCTAACGTTAATGCTAATGCTTGGTGGGTAACATTATAAGGTTACAACATCGTTCAACACACTCATAAAGTTATTTTTAGTATGATTGTTTTGACCACAGATAACAGGCTACCCCACGAATAAGTTCACCAGCAAGGTTTACGTAACTGTATAGATAGACGACTAATCTAATGCTAATTTAGCCAGCTAGCACACCACAGTCGGTCTGCCCGGTCCTCCCCCGGCGCAGAGAGACTTCAGTCGGGATGACAGCTGACAACAGCCTCGGGACATATAGTTACCGTTAGCCCCCAGCCAGCTAGCAGCAAGCCACTATCATTACAGCAATCTGAACCCAGCCAGCACTTAACTCAAGTGCCGGGTGCTAACGACGCTAACGGCAGTTTAGCTAATGAAGTGTCGGGAAACAGACCATATCAGACAGTCCCTTCAGGATTTCGCGGCCTTTTTTTGAGATTGTTGCGGCCCAAAACGTCTGATTTTGCAGGAGCTTTTGTAAAATATTGCGTTAAAAGTTGTAATGTCTTTTGGATGTTTGTTGCAATGAAGTTGCGGGAGACAATGAAAGTTGCAAAAAAAAGTTGCAATTTTTCTTTTGTATAGTTCTTTCTTTTGGGGAGAATAAAATTACTCTGGCCTGAGTTTTCCTAGTAACCTTACCAAAAAGGCTCAGGATGCTGCAAATGTTGGTATAATATGAAAATGGCTGGTAGATTTAAGACAAAAAATAATAATTTATTGAATTAATGAAATTTGAACATATGTGTCAGTGGCTTTGTTGATCTTTACATTGTTAGTTAATTTCCTAACCTGGCCTGGGACACACATTCATATGGTTTGATAAAGTACTTATTGGACTTTAACTTATCATTGCACTTACAATAATGAGTGTAGCTGTCCTCAATTTGGGTCGATCGTGTACGTCTCTTCTTTATACACCATGCTGTTCTCTCGTCAGTCGCAGGGCGGAACTAAGCAGCAGCCGCGCCCGCTGCAGAGAGTCGACAGGATTGAACCAGCAGCAGCTTTCAGCGACTTTAGAGTGAAAAATTGTTACATTGATGTTAAAATGTATACAGGTTGGCAGGACGGTCTGAAATGTTTTGCACGGAGTTTCGCTGTACGTTTTGTTGGTAAATGTGAGATGTTCGAGTCACACACGTCTCGTCTTCATATCAGAAACAAGGAAATGAATGTCAACCCGTTCTCACTCCCGCTTGGTCATTGGCTCTCAGAGTCACATACTGACGTGAAGTCTGGCACTTCTGGGATTGGTTGAAGTTGCATGAAACTCAGGTTATTGGTCAAACTTGCGGAAAAGTTGCAGTTGGTCAAAATTGCAAGTCGCACCAAATTCACGGTGATTGGTTGAATTTGCATGAATCGGCGACATCGTGAAATCCTGGAGGGACTGATCAGACCCAGGCACCCAAGTCAGAACAGCGTCCATCCATAACGTTAGCTACGTCTCCTTTAGCACTATTGATGTTCGTGCTGAAAATATCCTCCGTGTCGAATTTCTCCCCCCTTTGCGTTTAGCTGTCTTTACAGTTAGCTAAATTAACCCGACAAAAGTTGGGTTAAGCACAAAAACGACTAGTTAAGATTACAGCAAAGTGAAGGGGGAGATAATTCCGGGCAGCTGGGAGATGTTCTGCTGCTGTATAATGGCCATCAAACGTCCTTGCCATCCTGGAGATTCCCCCAGCAATCCTCACCTACACCCGTCTCTCAGCCTCCTTGAGTAACGTTACAACAAAGCCCGTCCACCCCGTTGTTGAAAACATCCAAAAGGTGACATTGACATGTGAAATATATTGTTCTAGTGTGGTTTTTGCTGCTGGCTAATGTTAGCTTGCCGGCTCACTAGCTAACTGGTCAGCTACCAATACAAATCAAATCAAGAAAATAATAATTATGTAGGGAAAACTGCAGCTATTTTTATTAGAACGTCAACAAACTTGAATGGGTAAACTTATCCGTGAACAGATGTATTTTAATCAGCGATGGTGTTTAACAATAAAAACTACAACTCCCATAATTCCACACAACTTCCCAACGTCATCAAAAGTCTGTGTTTACCATCCATTGTTTTGATTGAGAGACCCCTAGCGGCAGAAAGTCACATATTGTACGTTTAAAAGATTTAACTCGGTGAAAGTGTAAAATATTTTTTTTAGGAATGGAGGACATTTTTGTCCTCTATGGCAGGGGTTTTCGAATTGGGTGAATGTGAGCCTCCCCTTAGAGTAGGTAAGGACAGCCGAGAAAATCACTGAACATCAGTGGGCCTATCCACAAGTCAACAAAACATGCTTAACATGTGTAATTGGCAAGTTAGATGGCACCAACACTGGCCTGGCAACGTAAAGGCCAAGGTTTTGTTTCCAGATTTTTGTGGCGACTTATGATGCTGGGGGTTTTAAGAGCATTAAACACTTCATTTCATGCATTGTGGTGAATTTTTATGCATCTATTTCTACCTTTTTCTGAATCAATATGCTGGAAATATCTTTATGTAAAGGGAAACAGATTACAATCCAAATATAATAATAATGGAATATATTGAAGTAAGGCTCTCAGGCATTCTGTATTGCTTTCAACTATTTATTCTCCTTTGGATCGACCTTTCTAATTATATCAGCACTAGGGTTGGATATCGTTTGATTTTTTTTTGATACCGGTGCTAAAACGATACTTTTAAAACGCTGCCGGTGCGTAAAAGGTCCTTGAACCGATACTTTTGAAAAGATTTTTTAAAAAAATGTATATATTTAAAAAAGAAAAAAGGAGCACAAAACGACAGAACGGCTTGTTTATTGCTTAGGCCATTTGGTCAAAATTAAATGATTTATTAAAAATGTAATAACAATAACTTATAACAATAACTTATTTCACCAGTAAATTGCTGGTAAACGGCAAAAACAACCACTAGATGATAAAAGGGTATTTTACAGGGGTATTTTTGGACTGCACCATGAGGCTGGCGAGGAGAGTTTCTGTGTTGTTTTTCCGAGAACGGCAGCTGCAGACTACGTCTATGTGTTGGAATCCTTTTTACAGCGAGAGTGGACACTAAGCAATGTCCGGTTTCATATTTGTCAGTCAACTTTTCAAAATACATTTGGGGCTACACTCAAAACATTCGGGGCTGTAGCCCCGGCAAAATCAGCTGACGCCACGTCTGTCAGTGGTGACATGAGGCCGCGCTTTTGATGCGCAGAGGTGTTCAGAGAGAGAGAAATAAGCGCAAGTCATCCTCCACCTGCAGCCTTGATCTGTATTTGTTTTTAATCTTGGTCAGTGTGGAAAACCCACCTTCACACAAGCAGGTGGAGGTGAAGGGGATTAGGAATTTCATAGCCTTAGTGGAGATCTGGGGGGAACTCGCTCTCCACAGACAACCATAAACATGTGATCGGCATTTCTGCCAATGTCACACTGCAGCCTCGGACCCCGACAAGGTGAAACCTAACTTTAACTCAGGATCATATTTACTAAGTTTTTTGCTGGGTCCTGTCCCCTTCCTTAATGCTGACTTCTGTTGACTTGGGACAAGGAAATGATGCATTTTAAATCTAATACACGCACGCACAATTACCGATATCAATAGAGCTGCATACAGTTATTTTTTCTTTCTTTCCCCTGTGGCTCTTTGGCGCCCCCCAGGGGAGGCGCGTCTCACCTATTGAAAACCGCTGCTCTAAGGTATCAAGAGGGTGTTTTTTTTAAATCTGATAATGTGTAAAAAATTAAAATGCACAAAAATCTATGTTGCTAATTATTGACTTACCACAAACTGTGAAAAACAGAAAAAGAAATTTCGGGGACAATTTAACAACACTGGCAGTCAAGATGCCATTTTGTAGTTGTAGTTACATGCAACAATGTTAACCCTGGAGTGAAAAAACACTCCAGTCCTGCCTACCTGGAGCAGATGACGAATCATAGAAGGCTTAGAGTTGCATAATACTTAGCCGAGAGTAGAAAAACTTTTGAAACCGGAGTGTTCAGAACAGTTGGAAATCTGAATGTTTTAGCTCACAGGGATTTCTCTAAAATACGTTTACCTCATATTTTAGCCATGTTTAACATGAAAATCCAACATTATAAAATTATAGATATGACAGAAAATCCGGAAAAGCATAATATGTCCATTTTAACTCATGACTAGCTTCACTTATTACATGCAACTCACTTGAGTTTGAAGCCTTTGAAGTAGCCTCACAAGCAATTGCTGAGTTTCAGTAATTTTTAATGTTAGATTAACAACATGTGAGAGGGGCGTAAACCTGAAAAACAAGGCTACCTTATTACTAAACAAGATGAATATGTACAACAACAATAAAGGTGAGTGTTTTTCTCTGAAAACTGTAACCTTCTGCAGTCCATGTAACCTATAAACTAGTAATACAAGTGCTCCGATTTTTTTAAAGTAGCAATGGCACAGTGTAAAAATACTCTAATACAAGTGTATGCCTCATATTAAAATCTTTAGGAAATGTTATTGTACAAGCAAAAAATACTAAATTTAACAGTAAACATCCATTTAAAATAATAAACTACTGATTCATTATTGCTTCAAAACTTAAATGTTGCAGCTGGTAAAGGTGGAGCTCATTTAGTCATAGTTTTAATTGCAAGCAATATCATCATAGGCCTTCCCCTTCAGGGGTTTTTCCCTAGTCATCTGGCTATAGGCCTAATGAACCAGCAAATTAATTTATGAAAGTTTGCTAAGGTGTTCAAATTAGCTGTGAGACTCAACGTTATTGTCGGCTAACGTTGCACATAATGTGAAATCGTCTCATACTGATGAGTAACGTCCATTTCCAGGGTGTAAGCATATTTTTACTGAATATTGGTCAATGATAATCAGTGGGTGATCAATCGGGGCATCCCTAGTGGAATTGTTAAATAATATGAAATAATAATTTATTAATTAATCAATTAATACACTTTTTGTGTAGCTGCTCATCTACACACCTGGCCATATAGGTTATATCTAGCAAAACAGGGTCAACTACGCTGTGTGAGTATGTTAGTTACTTGCTGGATGTTAAACTTACTCCATGTATTTTATTTCTGCCTTTTTGCAGGACGTCCCATGCCCGGGCCAAAGCGGAGGCTGCAGACCAGGCTGCACAGTCAGCCAGTCAGGATTCAGATATTGCTAGAGCTGTGGCAAGAGAGCTCTCCCCGAGCTTCCATCAGCCAGGTACTGTAACGGCAGCAACAGTACAACAACCCACAACAAAGTAGAAAAGTTTAAGGTCAATTAAACGCTAAAAATGCCATTTACATGACCTCAACCAGTAGATTGTGAGCCCCATGTAGGCTGAGGCCTTTCACAGTGGCCTGGGTTCGAATCCAACCCACGGCCCTTTGCTGCAGGTCATTCTACCTCTCTATCCTCGTTCCTGTCTTGAAGCTATCCTGTCAATTTAAAGGCCATAAAAGTCCAAAAAATAATTTAAAAAAGATACCATGATGTGTAACCATGTTTAAGTCAGAATATAGAAATGACTGTTCCCTGTGCTTCCTCTTTTTAAAAGTGGTACAGTATTAGCATCCTTTCTGCATCACAGGTAGGGGTGGTACGGTTCATGAAAAAACACCCGAACCGCTCGGTTCGCTAGTCTCGGTTCGGAGCGTGTGTGTACCGCACGGTTCATCAGTACACTGTTAATGTGCACTAACCTCTTACTGCCGTAGTGCCCACTTTCGACACCTATGTTAAAACAGTTACTGGAAATGACGAGCGGGATGGGCGTGACAAACGCAACCCATGGCAGCTGATTGGACGATTGCGTCACATGGGTCTGGCTGGTACCAAATTTCAAAGCCAGACTGTCATGGCGGCTCGTTCAGAATACGATCTCATATTGTACTAAAATAGTTCACCGAAACGTGTTTCTGAAAACATTTTAAGCGAGAAATAGGCCATGCAGTTGCTGAATCTGTCTTCATTTCAGATCGACAAAGGTCAGTTTAAAAGATTTTCATCAGATTTTGAGAGACACCGGAGCCGACCGCTCCTCAAGTGGAGTGGGGTGCCGCCTCGCAGGTCCCGCCACGCTCACCTGCAGAAATTTCAAGTGGGAGAGAGGCTGCCCAGAGCTGGAGGATCGCCAGCGTAGTTTATAGTCTGGTGTGTGGGAACATTTTGGATTTCACGTTACCTATGATGAAATAAAACAATATAGAACTGCCACTGTGTGCACGTTTTGTGCAACATGCATTCAATATGCTAATTTTAGCTATATGCTGAAGTATATTCTGGAGTGATAAAGAAAAAATAAGAACCGTACTGAACCGAAAACCGTGACCCTAAAACCGTGATACGAACCGAACCGTGGGTTTTGTGAACCGTACCACCCCTAGTCACAGGGGGTCACCCGATTTAACCCTCTGGAATCGAGGGCTATAGCTCAGCAGGATGAAAATAAATATGTCAAGTATTTAGATTAATAACTTCATGAGTTTTTAGCATACATGCATGGCAAAAATATTGATAGAAACCTTATATTTTAAACTTTCCAATGTGTCCACTGCCAAATAATGTGATTTTTAAAATTGCATAAAGTAGATAAAATATAAAACTTTCACATAACTCAGTCACAGCAGGTAACATTCCAAAGGGAGAGCGCAAACCATACCCCCAGTATTTGCATCTCTATTCACATGCCGATTAGTTTCGGTCACACTGGACTACGGCCATGTTGGCGTTATTTTGTCACTTTTGTCACAATTTGGAGCAGTAGGCTAGTTGGAATCAGTTACCTGCAGGATCTGTGCTGGGCTAAGCTAATGCTGGAGCTGTCAGACAGCCTTACAGCACGCACGGAGATGAGAAGGGTATGTATCGACTTGTCTTACTCTGGGGGTTACGGTGAATAAGCTAAATTGAAGATGAAAAGTTGTTAAAAGAAAAACTTTTCGTTATAGGGTGTGGCCGTGGCGGGGTGGCCATTTTGTGCGTTTTGCCATCAAAACAGGAAGTGGGTGTAACTTGAGTGTACATTGTCCAGTTGGCTCGAAACTTTGAGGGCTGATATTTACTTAAAGTCATAGCGCCCCCTATTGGCAACAGAAGTAGGCCTAAAAGTCAAGGTGCTATACTTTAACGAACTCCTCCTAGAGCTTTCATCCGATGGACTTCAAATTTGGTCTGTACCATCTCAACACCTTAAAGATGAAAAGTTATTAAAAGAAAAACTTTTCGTGAAACAGTTTGGGCGTGGCGTGGCGGCCATTTTGAGTGTTTAGCGATGAACAAAGAAGTTGTTGTAACTTGAGTGTACGTTGTCGTATCTGCCCGAAATTTGTCACGATTGACAAGCGTCCAGGCCTGAGGACATCTACAGGCCAAACACTTTTGGTCATAGCACGCCCCGCTGGCAACAGGAAATGCACCTTATATGACAAACATCATCCAATTTACATGACACTTGCAATGTGTGGTCAACATGTGATACTGAGCCGCGCCCTATACCTTAACCACGCCCCCTTTCTCAGGCCACGCACCCTTTTCATTACATTTGACCCGTTTAAGGTAGAGTATTGTGTGAGGTATCATTGAACTTAGCAGAGAGGTCCTTCTTCATTGGTGATGGTTTGACCCACCCCCTAAGCTTTAGCACACTGGACTACGGCCATGGTTAACCAGATATGCCATGCAGCTTCAAGCACAATTGATTTGGATACAAGCTTTGTATTTTGGAAGATGGACAGCATTCTGAACAGCGAAGTCCTCGCTTTATCTTCACCAGATTTAACACACATATTTCTGTAATCATTGTGGACATATTTCCCATTTACCTTCATTAGGAAGGCGGCCATTTTTAATTTATGCATTTTTCATGTGTTTTACATTCTTTTGAACTCCTAGGCTGTGATTTCAATCTTCTTGAATCTTTGCAGGTAGTATCTGTTGACCCTCATGACAAAAAGTTATCCAAAGAATTTTGATAGTTGAAGTTGCGTTATCTTGGCAGAAATTATTTCGATTGCCCCAAAACTTGACAATGTTGTTCCTGATGGTGGGTTTAGCATCTGTGCCAAATTTGGCGGCAATCGGCCATTAGATGGCGCTGTTTTAATTTTTTTTTCAATAATCTGCAAACTATTGATATATGGGAAACCTACTTTGTCTAACTGGGGGTGTGAGTCCAATCGGCACAAAAACTTGCACATAGACTTGAAGGACCCTCATGACAAATAGTTATCAAAAGATTTTTGATAACTAAAACAATGCGCAAGTTATGGAGGAGCAACTTCCTGTAGGTGGGTGTCGAAACAGGAACGGTTGTATCTTGGCAAAAGTTATTCCGATTTACATGAAACTTAGAATGTTTGGTCTACATGTGATATTGCGTCTGCCAGTAACCCCCGGGGCAATGAGCGAGGGCCCGTCATCGCTGCTTGCAGCTTTAATTAGGGCCCGAGCGCCGACAGCGGCGAAGGCCCTATTCAAACTGAAGGAATTATTATTCTTTTTCCCGGCAAATGAAAAAATAACAAAATTAAAAAAATAGAGCCCCTGCAGTACGTTTAACGCAGACTCACGAAACTTGGTACACATATGTATCATGTCAACACGCACACACAACGTCACTGGAGCCATACCCTAAACCCAACAGGAAGTCCGCCATTTTGAATTGAAAGTTCGAAATTAGTGCGATTTTGGCCATTTCCACATGTCGTACTTTAACGAACTCCTCCTAGAGATTTGATCCGATCAACTTCAAATTTGGTCTGGGCCATCTTAAAGGAACACGCCGACTTATTGGGAATTTAGCTTATTCACCGTAACCCCCAGAGTAAGACAAGTCGATACATACCCTTCTCATCTCCGTGCGTGCTGTAAAGCTGTCTGACGGCTCCAGCGGCATCAGCCCATAACAGAACAGGCAGGTGAATGGTTCCAGTAATCCTACTGCTCCGAATAAGTGACAAAATAACGCCAACATGTTCCTGTTTACATTTGTGATTTGTAGAGTCACAGCATGTACAAAAAACAACGAACATGAGACAAAGCCATCTTTTATCCGTAAACAAACCGGGAACTATATTCTCAGACAGGCTTGCTGCGAGCATATCACTCCGCCCGAGTACTATATTCTTCCGCCTGAGAATATAGTTCCCGGTTTGTTTACGGTTAGAAGATGGCTGTGTATCATGTTACGTTGTTTTTGTAACCATGTGATGACTTTCCACAATCATCAAATATAAACAGGTATCATGTATATTTTGTCACTTTCTCACAATTCGGAGCAGTAGGCTAGTTGGAACCAGTTAACTGCAGGATCTGTGCTGGGCTAAGCTAATGCTGGAGCCGTCAGACAGCCTTACAGCACGCACGGAGATGAGAAGGGTATGTATCGACTTGTCTTACTCTGGGGGTTACGGTGAATAAGCTAAATTGAAGATGAAAAGTTGTTAAAAGAAAAACTTTTCGTCATAGGGTGTGGCCGTTGCGGGGTGGCCATTTTGTGCGTTTTGCCATCAAAACAGGAAGGGGGTGTAACTTGAGTGTACATTGACCAGTTGGCTCGAAACTTTGAGGGCTGATATTTACTTAAAGTCATAGCGCCCCCTAGTGGCAACAGAAGTAGGCCTAAAAGTCAAGGTGCTATACTTTAACGAACTCCTCCTAGAGCTTTCATCCGATGGACTTCAAATTTGGTCTGTACCATCTCAACACCTTAAAGATGAAAAGTTATTAAAAGAAAAACTTTTCGTGAAACAGTTTGGGCGTGGCGTGGCGGCCATTTTGAGTGTTTAGCGATGAACAAAGAAGTTGTTGTAACTTGAGTGTACGTTGTCGTATCTGCCCGAAATTTCTCACGATTGACAAGCGTCCAGGCCTGAGGACATCTACAGGCCAAACACTTTTGGTCATAGCGCCCGCTGTAACAGGAAATGCACCTTATATACGAAACATCATCCAATTTACATGACACTTGCAATGTGTGGTCAACATGTGATACTGAGCCGCGCCCTATACCTTAACCACGCCCCCTTTCTCAGGCCACGCACCCTTTTCATTACATTTGACCCGTTTAAGGTAGAGTATTGTGTGAGGTATCATTGAACTCAGCAGAGAGGTCCTTCTTCATTGGTGATGGTTTGACCCACCCCCTAAGCTTTAGCCACACCCCGTTTTATAACTAATGACCCGTTTGATGTAGACCCTTGTGTGAGGTATCATTGAACTCAGCAGAGACTTCCTTCTTCATTGGTGATGGTTTGGCATGCCCCCTATGTTTAAGCCACGCCCCCTTTCATAAATGCTGACCCATCTAAGGTAGAGTCTTGTGTGAGGTTTCACTGAACTCAGCAGAGAGTTCCTTTTTAATTGGTGATGGTTTGAACCGCCCCCTATGCTTTGGCCACGCCCCCTTTCACAGTTAATGAAATGTATGACGTAGAGTCTTGTGTGAGGTATCGTTGAACTCGGCAGGGATTTCCCTTTTCATTGGTGACGCGCAAATGCACGGTCGCAAGGAGCGGCTTCCGCCAGTAACCCCGACGCGCGCCGAGGCGTGAGGGCCCGTCCATCGCTGCTTGCAGCTTTGATTTATATTGTTTTTCCTAATTATTTGCCTGAGTGGTAGCATGTAAAGTAATAGCCCAAGAATGGAACCCTGTGGAACCCCATACGATAATGGTGTTGAAGATGAACGAGAGTTGCCAATATCTACACAGAAAGACCTTCCAGACAGATGGAAGCTGAGGAGGACCAAAGCTATGAGGACATCAGTGTTTTCCATACATTGATATATTTGTGGCAGCCCGCCACACAATCAATGTTGACTGCCACATAATTTCTCTCTCTCTCTCTCTCTCTCTCTCTCTCTCTCTCTCTCTCTCTCTCTCTCTTTCACACACACACACAAACATAACAGACCCGACTGTGAATAGTTCCTCCATGCAGATTATTTAATGCCATTGATTATTCTACACACTCCAATACAGTAATGTAAGTGGCGGTATGAGCCTTAAACTTGTTTTGCGATCCGCTAATTAACACACAGAAGAAGAAGTTGCTTTTTCCGACATCAATCTTTTTCCCCGCAGAGAAGACGGCTGGAGTCCATCTGGAGTTTAATGGTTATTATTATTATGAATTTATTACCGGTATTTATTCAGGCTTTTTACTGTATAGAGAAAGTTTTGGCGCCTGCGGCCGCTGCCATCTGTCAGTATTGAATTGAGACAATTTCATAACCTGTAAAAATAACAATGTCCGTATGTCGCGTTAAGTCCTTTCTACTGTGTTTTGGTACAGTTCATTTTAACACCTGATGCGAGCCATTTGGGATTAGCCTACGCATGAAACTCAAAGTTTTGGTGAGAAAGGGGAGAGAGAGCGGGAAGACATGCAGGAAATCGTCAAAGGTCGGACTCGAACCCTATCTATACGTGCTACCAACTGAGCCAACCCGGCCACGAATTTTGTATTTTCCTTGACATAAATTAAGATGTTTTCGCCATAAATTTGTGCCTGAAAATCTATCAGAATGCAGGAAATGAATTTTTTGACGCTCAAAATTTCCTGGGGGAAACAGACCCCCGCAGGCCAATTCTGAGCCAGGAAAAACCCTGGTATTATGAACACCTCAACGAGGGGACTGAGAGGAGGGACCGGGGTCCTAGCGGAACTGCAGCGTAGGGCAGAGAGAAGCCACGTGGCCCGCGACTCCACAGGTGGAACAGGAATTGACCTGCGCACCGCCCACCAGCATGACCAGAAGCTCTACATCCAAAACGGACCAGTCCAGCCGGACATTGGACCGAGCGAGGGGCAGCGCAACCTTGCTGGAGAAAGCCTGGTGATAGCGATAGAAAAAGTTCCTCCCATACTTCAGGTTGAGATCGCCGATCAGAGCTAGGTAGCAATCCTAGTTCCTGCCACCGTTCCGGGTACACACTGAACAAATCACATCTCTAAAAATGCCGAAAGCCACCAAAAACTGCCCAATAGAAAGCTCTTTGCACAACCGAGGGTCCGCGGATTTAAGCACGGCAGAGAACCCCACCCCGGAAACGACAGATTTTTTCTGTCGTTTTGATTCTACTGACCACTGTGAGGAATGTGTAAATGTGATTAACACCATCATACCCTTAGACACAGAGAGGATTGTCATAACTGTGGAGGAGGTCAGGGGAATTTTTCAGCATAACAACCCAAAGAAAGCATTAGGGCCTGACCACAGCAGTGCATATATATTAAAATCCTGTGCCAGGGAATTAGCCCCTGTATGGCAACCCATCTTTCAGTTGTCAGTGGACACACACACCATCCCAATAGTGTGGAAAACCTCACATATTAGGCCCCTCCCTAAAACACAGAGTCCCAAAGAATATAATGATTTTCGGCCAATAGCCCTTACATCTGTGATTATGAAGTCACTGGAAAAGATCATGGTTCAACATCTAAACAAATATCTAGGGAAGCAACAAGACCCTTTTCAATTTGCTTATAAACAGGGTCGCGGACGCACGGAGGATGCAGTGGTTACACTGGTGCACCTCATTTCCAAGCATCTTGATAAACCAAAACATATGTTAGGGCTCTGTTTCTTGATTTTTCATCTGCGTTCAATACAATTCAACCAAATTTACTTTTATCAAAAATGATTCAGTTTCAGATTAATTCTTATCTTATTCTTTGGTATTACTCATTTCTTTCAAATAGGGTCCCAGCTGGTCAAAGTAAATGACAAACTTTCTTCTCCCAAAACAACTAATGTTGGAGTACCCCAGGGATGTATTAGCTCACCTGTGTTGTTTACTTTATATACCTCTGATTGCACTGCTACCTTACCAAATCAGTCTCTGTTAAAGTATTCAGATGACTCAACTCTCCTGACCTTATTGAACAAAGGTGATGACCCTACACTGTATCAGGGCAATGTGGATTGGTTAGTTAAGTGGTGTGATAACAATGCTCTTATCATTAACACTGTGAAGACAGAGGAAATCATTTTTGGAATAACTCATAACTGTCAACTGCCCCTAGTGAAGATTCATAATTCAGAAATTAGTCAAGTCTCGGTCTATAAATATTTGGGTGTCATGATAGACGACAATCTCTCATGGACCTCTCATATAGATTTCATCTGCAAAAAAATACAACAGCGGGTTTATTTTCTTCGTAGATTGAGATCTTTTGGAGCTAGCAGTCAAATCATCTCTCTGTTTTCACATCAGTAATTCAGAGTATGATGCTTTACTGTAGTACTGCTTGGCTAAGTAGCCTCTCAGTTAAAAATAAAACAAAGCTATTTAATCAGATTAAAATTTGCGCAAAGATTACAGGACTACCTGCAGTGTACTCCTTTCAGGAGGCTCACAATAATAGTATGCTTAGACTAGCCAGAAATATTTCAAATGACCCTTTACATGTCTTGCACAGTGAATATCAGCTTCTGCCTTCAAACAGACGCTTTAGAGTTCATTCTTTTAATCGTATTAGACTTAAAAACTCCTTCATACATCAATCTATCCTATTGTTAAACCAGCTACATTAAACCCAGTGCAATATTTATTGCAGGGATATACATCTCCAAGACTCTGTCCGTGTGTATGTTTATGTCATGTACTGTTGTTACATATGTTTTATTTGTTTCCTTTTTGGAGTTTGTCATTTGTGGTAATGTCTCATGTATGTTTGTTGGTGGTATTAATCTTATGTATGTTTGGATGTTTTTGAACGAGCTACCCAGGGATGTACAAAGAATTTCAGCCTTTGGCTGACAATAAAGTTGTATCGTATCGTATCGTATCGTATCACATACGGGGGAAGGCAAAATCAAGCTCACCAAATTAACGTCCTTGCCCTGCAAAATGTTAGCACGCAGACGGGCAGAAATATGAGCAGAAGCAGGAATGTAAGGCCTACCGGAGGACGGAGCTGAAGCAGCAGTGGCCAGGGAAAAGGCAGCTTCAGCCGGGGCCGGCGGGCCCGTCTGGGCGGAGCTGAGTGCTGGCAGCGCCGCGGAGGAGAGAGCAGCACCGACGGTCGCAGACCCAGCAGGAGCTGGAATGCGTTCAACGGCCTGCAGCCGTGCTTCCATTGACTGCATCGAGCCGGCCAGAGACTGGAGAGATGCGAGAATGAGGCTTGTGTCCGACGACCCACTCGGAACATCCAGGGCAGCAGCGCGGCCGAGGGAACCCGCGCCGCGTGTCTTCGTGGGGGCGCCGAGGGAGGGATCCGCCTTCCTGGTCCGTTTCCGACCGTGGGCAGCCACAGGAGCGGCGGGCGAGGGATCAGGCGATAAGCACCCGACCTGGACTGCCAGCTTGCGGAGCTCAGGAGACGGCAAACCCGAAGCAGGTACAACGCCGCGATCCCGGAGCCGCCGAAGGAGAGACTCCGACCCATCCGAGCGACAGACCGGCCATGGAAGCCAGCCGCAAGCTCCTGCGAACGCCGTCCGGCGAACCGGGAATCACCTCCGGTGACGAGCAAAGACCAGGAAATGGGTCCGAAACAGGAACAGGCTCCGAATTCGACATGGCGAACACCAAAAACAAAACACCAACCAGAGAGGGAAAGCGATCCATGTAGCCGTCCGACTGACAAAGGTGAGCGTTTTGCCTGAAACGACAGCTGACAGCACAGGGAGAGAACAGATTTAAAGCAGAGTTGTAAGGCTGTGATTGGCCCATGAATTTCGTGGCCAAGTCTGATTGGTTTAACTGAAAGCGTCACTTCTAAACAGCTGATTTGATTTAAGAATGAGTAGTGACTGGGTTAGTGACGTCTTCCTGAAAGAATTTGCGCTGAGCTTCATTAGAGGAGAGTGATTAGGCAAGGTGTGATTTCTGTTTGTTTGTTTTTTTGTTTTGTTTTCCTCGAGACCACAGGGGGTGGGAGAGGGTTTTTGTTCTTCTTCAATTTGTGTTTATCTCTTCTGTGCAACATCTGCTATTACCTGTAACACGTTGTGTAATTTGTTTTGTATGTCTGAAGGTGCCAATAAAAAAAAGTTGATCACAAAAAAGTATTATGATACTCAACCTATAAGTCAATGTAAAATGTTTTATGTGTTATGATTATTTTTATGAAGCATTATGAATATTCATTAGTTCTTATAACTATAGAGAACTATAAGAAGATTATAACGAATTATAAATGTGTTATATAAATTTGTCTCTCGATCTGTTCTTTTTGTCTTAATAATATTGTTTTTATCTGTTTAATAAGAGCTTTGACTGATTGATACTATCAATTGTCAGTTAACGGTTACAAGGTTAATCATTAACATCCCTAATACTGACATGATAGAAGCAGGTGATGGTGACTCAATCTACTAGTGTACAAATTGTATTCTATTGCTACCTATATATAAGGGCTCTTAGATTATTCTGGTGATTCTCATTCTGAATTGAGTAACTGTGAAGTGATTTTAATTAGTTTAAAGAACAACAGTTAAAGGTGTAGTAAGTGATGCTGCATAAAGATTGTTGATATTGAACTTTAGTGCCAAATACAACCCGCCTTCAGAAGCTCTGCCCCCCACATTCATGGACGTGCATTGCGATTGCTACCACTTCTGCTAGTATCACTGCTGACTAACAAAAATATGGCAGAATTGATGTTAGATAGGTGATGGATTAGCAAAATGTGGCAACCCAGTCTCATGGCAGTCTGTGAAATAGTCACAAAATTGAATCTATCGATTCATGCACAGTGACATGATTTTCCCCGTTTTTTTTATGTGACACGTTTTTTAAAGAAATGTATTTCAATTGGAAGCATGTTTCATGGCTGCACCATGTTTTTTTTCTGTCAGTCGGGACTGCAGCAGAGAAGCTGTATCACTTTGCTGTTATTGGTATTTTTACCACTATAACCGCTGCTTTAATCAACATTTATTGACTAGATTTGTTATTATGGTTTTTATTTCTTTATTTTAATATTATTTAGGGCCCTAGCGCCGACAGCGGCGAAGGCCCTATTGAAACTGAAGGAATTATTAGGGCCCGAGCGCCGACAGCGGCGAAGGCCCTATTGAAACTGAAGGAATTATTGTTTCTATTAGTAGGGCCCGAGCGCCGACAGCGGCGAAGGCCCTATTGAAACTGAAGGAATTATTATTGTTTTTAGGGCCCGAGCGCCGACAGCGGCGAAGGCCCTATTGAAACTGAAGGAATTATTAGGGCCCGAGCGCCGACAGCGGCGAAGGCCCTATTGAAACTGAAGGAATTATTAGGGCCCGAGCATGAAAGTGTAAGGCCCCAACGGTGCCTTGCACTGAAAGTGCGAAGGAACCTATTGTTTTTCGTCAGATTGTTATTTTTCCGAGTCCTTCGTCGCATTTTTGAGGGGCATGAACGAAAACTCACAAAGATTTGCACACATGTCACAACTGGTGAAAATTGCAAAGTTCTGTAGTGATTGGGCTCGGGTGTTGCCAGGGGGCTCCATAGCGCCCCCTAACGTGCGCCTTAATTCCGAAAAAAGTAATAACTTAATATACCAACTTTTGAGGGAACATAGGTCTCATCTTGAACTCCATGTAAGCGGGCTCCATAGCGCCCCCTAATGCGTAGAAGGCCTTAACTTGGACATAGTTGTTCCGATCTTCACCAGATTTAATACCCATATTGCTCTAATCATTGCAGACATATTTCCCATTTACATTCATTAGCTCTGCCCAACCGGAAGGCGGCCATTTTTATTTATTCATTTTTCAGGTGTTTTACATTCTTTCGAACTCGTCCTAGGCCGTGACTTCAATCTTCTTGATTCTTTGCAGGAAGTATCTGTTGACCCTCATAATGAAAAGTTATCCAGAGAATTTAGATATTTAAAAAAATGCGGAAGTTATAGCAACTTACTGTCTAAACAGGAAGTTGCATTATCTTGGCAGCAATTATTCCGATTGGCCCGAAACTTGACAAGGTCGTTTCTCATGGTAGAATTTGCATCTCTGCCAAACTTGGCGGCAATCGGCCATTAGATGGCGCTGTTTTAATTTTGTTTAATTAATCCGCAAAATATTGATATATGGGAAACCTACTCTGTCTAACTACTCCTGAGGCGCGAGTCCGATCGGCACAAAAACTTGCATACAGACTCGGAGGATCCTCGTGACAAAGAGTTATCAAAAGAATTGTGATAGCTAAAACAATGCGCAAGTTATGGAGAACCAACTTCCTGTAGGTGGGTGTGGAAACAGGAATGGCTGTATCTTGCCAATCGCTATTCCGATGGACACAAAACTTAAAACTGTTGCCATGTGCCAATGAGGCTGTCTGCCAAATATGGCGTCAATTGGCCTTTAGATGGCGCGGTTTTAATTTCTGTAATTAATTAGCAAATTCGCTTTGAGCAAAACCTCTTTTTTTAACTCCTCCAAGAGCGTGAGTCTCATCGGCACAAAAATGTGCACGTAGACTCGGTGGACCCTCATGACAAAAACATATCAAAAGAATTTTGATAGCTAACACAATGCGCAAGTTACAGAGGACCAACTTCCTGTAGGGGGCTGTCGAAATCGTTGTGTATCTTACCAAGACTTATTCCGATTGCCACCAAGCATGACAAAGTTGTTCCGCATAGGGGCTTGACAAATTTAGAGTGAATCGGCCATTAGATGGCGCTGTTAGAATTTTTGTTATTAATTATTCACATTGCGATATATGGGAAACCTACTTTGTCTAACTCCTCCTGGGCCGTGAGTCCAATCTGCACGAAAACTTGGATATAGACTCGATGGACCCTCGTAACTAAAAGTTATCAACAGAATTTTGATAGCTAACACAATGCGCAAGTTATGGAGGAACAACTTCCTGTAGGTGGGTGTCGAAACATGAACGGTTCTATCTGAGCAAAAGTTATTCTGATTTACATGAAACTTAGAATGTGTGGTCTACATGTGATGTTGCATTTGCCAGTACCCCCCGGGCCAAGAAGCGAGGGCCCGTCATCGCTGCTTGCAGCTTTAATTAGGGCCCGAGCGCCGACAGCGGCAAAGGCCCTATTTAAACTGAAGGAATTATTGTTTCTTTCTTCTTTCTATTATTTTCCCGTCAAATGAATTGGCTTTTTGAGGGGCTTAATATATTCAAAAACTCACCAAATTTGGCGGTCGCATCAAGTCTGGTGAAAATTTACGTATTTTAAGGGTATCGGGAATAGGCGCACAAAAATGGCTCGCTAGCGCCCCCTAGAAAGTTAAGAAAATTGAGCCCCTGCAGTGCGTTGAACGTAGACTCACGAAACTTGGTACACATGTGTAACTTCATTAGAGCCATACCCTAAACCCAACAGGAAGTCCGCCATTTTGAATTAAATGTTCGAAATTAGTGCGATTTTGGCCATTTCCACGTCGTACTTTAACAAACTCCTCCTAGAGATTTCATCCGATCAACTTCAAACTCGGTCTGTGCCATCTTAAGACGTTAAAGATGAAAAGTTGTTCAAAGAAAAACTTTTCGTCATAGGGCGTGGCCGTGGCGGGGCGGCCATTTTGTGCGTTTCGCAGCCGAAACAGGAAGTGGGTGTAACTCCAGTGTACGTTGTCCGATTACCTCGAAACTTTCGCAAAGAGTCCAACCCTGAGGACAAGTAAAGGCCGATATTTACTAAGTCAAAAAGCCTAAAAGTCATGCTACTAGCAAGGAAGTAGCCAAAGTCAAATTTAAACGAACTCCTCCTAGAGATTTTATCCGATGGACTTCAAACTTGGTCTGTACCATCCCAACACCTTCACGATGAAAAGTTATTAAAAGAAAAACTTTTTGTCAGACGGTGTGGGCGTGGCGTGGCGGCCATTTTGAGTGTTTAGCAATGAACAAAGAAGTTGTTGTAACTTGAGTGTACGTTGTCGTATCTGCCCGAAATTTCTCACGATTGACAATGGTCCAGGCCTGAGGACACCTACAGGCCAAAATTGACTTTTGGTCATAGCTGGCAACAGGAAATGCGCCTTATATGACAAACATGATCCGATTTACATGAAACTTAGAATGTGTGGTCTACATGTGATACTGAGCCGCCCCTATAATATGACCACGCCCACTTACTCAGGCCACGCCCCCTTTTATAACATTTGAACTGTTTAAGGTAGAGTATTGTGTGAGGTGACATTGAACTCAGCAAAGACTGCTTTATTCATTGGTGATGGTTTGGCCCGCCCCCTATGCTTAAGCCACGCCCCCTTTCATAACGTTTCAACCGTTTAAGGTATGCCCTTGTGTGAGGTATCATTGAACTCAGCAGAGGCTTCATTTTTAATTGGTGATGGTTGGACCCGCCCCCTATGCTTTAGCCACGCCCCCTTTCACAGCTAATGAACCGTATGATGTAGAGTCTTGTGTGAGCTATCGTTGAACTCGGCGGGGAGTTCCCTTTTCATTGGTGACGGTTTGCGGCGTCTGAGTGCCGCGCAAATGCACGGTCGCAAGGAGCAGCGTCCGCCGGCAACCCCGACGCGCGCAGAGGCGCGAGGGCCCGTCCATCGCTGCTTGCAGCTTTAATTATTGTTTCTTTCTTTCTATTCTTTTTCCCGTCAAATGAATTGGCTTTTTGAGGGCCTTAACATATTCAAAAACTCACCAAATTTGGCGGTCGCATCAAGTCTGGTGAAAATTTACGTATTTTAAGGGTTTCAGGAATAGGCGCACAAAAGTGGCTCGCTAGCGCCCCCTAGAAAGTTAAAGAAATTGAGCCCCTGCAGTGCGTTTAACGTAGACTCACGAAACTTGGTACACATATGTAACATGTCAAGATGTACAAAAAACTTCATTAGAGCCATACCCTAAACCCAACAGGAAGTCTGCCATTTTTAATTCAAAGTTCAAAATTAGTGCAATTTTGGCCATTTCCACATGTCGTACTTTAACGCACTCCTCCTAGAGATTTCATCCAATCAACTTCAAACTCGGTCCGTGCCATCTTAAGATGTTAAAGATGAAAAGTTGTTAAAAGAAAAACTTTTCGTCATAGGGCGTGGCGATTTCGTGCGCCATTTTAAAGCGTCGCAGCGTAAACGGGAAAGGGTAAAAGGATGACGTTGTCCGATTACCTCGAAACTTTTCAGGATTCATAAGAGTCCGACCCTGAGGACAAATAAAGGCCGATATTTACTTAAAGTCATAGCGCCCCCTAGTGGCAACAGGAAGTAGGCCTAAAAGTCAAGGTGCTATACTTTAACGAACTCCTCCTAGAGATTTCATCCGATGGACCTCAAACTTGGTCTGTACCATCCCAACACCTTATCGATGAAAAGTTATTAAAAGAAAAACTTTTCGTCAGACGGTGTGGGCGTGGCGTGGCGGCCATTTTGAGTGTTTAGCGATGAACAAAGAAGTTGTTGTAACTTGAGTGTACTTTGTCGTATCTCACCGAAATTTCTCACGATTGACAAGGGTCCAGGCCTGAGGACACTTACAGGCTAAAATTCAATTTTGGTCATAGCGCCCCCTGCTGGCAACATGAAATGCGCCTTATATGACAAACATCATCTGATTTACATGAAACTCAGAATGTGTGGTCTACATGTGATACTGAGCCGCCCCCTTTAATATGACCACGCCCACTTACTCAAGCCACGCCCCCTTTCATAACATTTGAACCGTTTAAGGTATACCCTTGTGTGAGGTGTCATTGAACTCAGCACAGACTTCCTTTTTAATTGGTGATTTAATTGGTGATGGTTTGACCCGCCCCCTATGCTAAAGCCCCGGCCCCTTTCATAAAATTTGAACCCTTTTAAGGTATACCCTTGTGTGAGGTATCATTGAACTCAGCAGAGAGTTCCTTTTTAATTGGTGATGGTTTGGCCCGCCCCCTATGCTTAAGCCACGCCCCCTTTCATAAAATTTGAACCCTTTAAGGTATACCCTTGTGTAAGGTATCATTGAACTCAGCAGAGACTTCCTTCTTCATTGGTGATGGTTTGGCCCGCCCCCTGTGCGTAAGCCACGCCCCCTTTCATAAATGCTGACCCATCTAAGGTAGAGTCTTGTGTGAGGTATCATTGAACTCAGCAGAGACTTCCTTTTTTATTGGTGATGGTTTGACCCGCCCCCTATTCTTTGGCCCCCTTTCACAGCTAATGAACCACATGACGTAGAATCTTGTGTGAGGTATCGTTGTACTCGGCGGGAATTCCGTTTTCATTGTTGACGATTCGCGGCGTCTGAGTGCCGCGCAAATGCGCAGTCGCAAGGAGCGGCGTCCGCCGGTAACCCCGACGCGCGCAGAGGCGCGAGGGCCCGTCCATCGCTGCTCGCAGCTTTAATTCGGTCTTATTACCGCTGAAATATAACTATATGCTGTATTCTGTAAGACAGAACACGGAGATGCAGAGCGCATTCATAGCCTATATCCCACAATGCAATGCGGTCATTCATATCAGAGAATCGGACAGTGAGCAGGCATCTCTTTAACGCCAGTAATGCTTCAATGTTCATATTTATTGAGTGATTTTGTCCACCAGCAACCGTGGGGCAAGTTGCTCAGTTTTTCCAGTAAGTTATGCACCATGGTAACGTGTCCCCAACCCACCGGGATTCTCAGGAAGTGACATAGTAATTACCGATCAGCAAGTCAGAAAGAAAAAATACATAATATACGTACATTTGATGTATTTGTCACATGTTGTATGTTAGGATTTATACATTAAAGATAATAAAAAATACTGTTTTATGTATTTGTAGTATGTATTGTATATGATTCAGATTGCTCGGTTGACAGGCAGGCGGCAGAAATTTAAAATGGAATTAACCATGATAACTTTTGAATAAATGTTGATTAATGTGGCTTAGTTTTAAAAAGATAAATAAACAACAGAGCAATACAGCTTCCCTGGTAATAAGACTGACTTAACATTAAAAGAAGGAAATAAAAACCATGATAACATCTTTTGAATAAATGTTGATTAAAGCAGCGGTTATAGTCCTAAAAATATCAATAACAGCAGTCCCGATTTACAGAATAAAACATGGTGCATATGACACTGTTCACAATTTTACCGGTACCTGAAATTCTGTAAAAATAATTCCAAACCTATTTATTCTATTTACTTAGAAGATTTTGTTATTTATTTAGAACATTTCACACTCCACACATCACACTCTCCCATCCCAAACTGTCCCTACAACCTATAAAATCAAATAATTATTTATTTATTACACTGCAACTTTTAATTTGTATCTTATTCTGTTTTAGCCTTTTGTTATTTTCAATCTCCTTAACTGCTCTTTAATGTTTTATGTGTAAATTGCCTTGTGGTGAATGTGCTATAGAAATAAAGTTGCCTCCAGCCTGTCAGTGTGTCAGCAGGGCATAGTGAACATTGTCGTGCCTACAATCTCCAGCCTGTCGGTCAGTTACCAGGGCATAGAGAACATGTTGTCCCTGCCTGTCTCAGAGGAAGTGTAACCTAACCGCTTTTGCCTCACCATTATATTATATTGTAGCGAATGGTGTCTGCATGGAGTTTTAAAAAGTGTAACCACACTTGCAACCGCTTTACTGGCATTGCCATGACTGCGGCAGAGAGGACAGATAAGCTTGCTCTTCCTTCTTGAACAGTCAATACGCAGCAGGATGAGACGGTGATTATTGTCCTTGCACTCATCGACTGAATAATCGTTTCCAAAAAAATGTCTTCAAGGAAAATTCCAGTGTATACAAAATGAGTTTTGGCCATTAACCCTGTCAGTAATTATACAATTTAAGTTCAGCAGGTTGAGAAACATGAACAGTTAGATGATCAGACAGGTAAATAATTCTGCAGACACCCAAACATATTTGGAGGAGATAATGCAGGTGAACTATTTACAGACATACAGTACTTTCCAATTCAACTTTGAACAACTGTACTTACCGCAGTTGTGTGCACACAATTTTCCTGTGCAATGGGCTATTACCCTGTTTGCTTTAGTCATTTTCCTGTGTGCATACAAGCTTTTATAACTTTTATGTTATTTCAGGCCCTGACTACATACGGCAGAAGTATAATGAGCCAGTAGAGGTAAAGGAGGTTCCTGTGGAGGAGAAAAAGGAGAAGTCTTCATCAGGGAGCCCTCATTTCTACCGGAAAGGCACAACACCCAACCAGTCTCCATCTCAGAGCCCAGGTCCCAGCCCCACTCCTTCACCCACTGTTGTTAAAAAGACCTTTTTTAACAGTAAAGTTGATGCTGCCGTCACTCCTGGGAAAGAGAACAAAACCCCAACAGCTGAGTCTTTGACAGCAGGTATACAACTTGGGTTATTTTTTAACTGACCAGCATGTCTTTGTAATGAAAAGTCATTAATCCGCAATTAACAGTCATCAAGGTTACAAGGTTAATTTATTTATCATTTCATAACCCAGGGTTGCACAATGAAATGCTAAGTGTAGCCCCTTCACACTACAAACACATTAATCAATAAATTTGTATTTGTCACATGAAATCGTACAGGGTAAAATTCCAGTGAAATGTAATCCTCCTTTAACTGCTTCCACTTGTGCATGATTCATCATACTGTGTGTGTGTGTGGGGGGGGGCTTCTACATAGTGGCCTGAGGGTAGACGCTCCTCCCAAGTCTCTGATATAACCTCATCAGAGATTACCCGGGTGGTTTATGATTCTCCTAGCCTTTTTCACACACCTGGTGGACATATCCTTTAGTCAGGAAACTGCCCAATGTTTTTTTATTTTGCCTATAATAGGCACTCCCTATTATGTGTTCAGGCGATCAAACCACTCTCTTGCTGTTTCGGGCAGAATGCTCTGATGATGCAGGAGTAGAAATTGCTTAGTATTTAAGGGGATACCCGAAATTTTCCTTAGGTGTGAAACAGTCTCTGTCTTGCTTTTCTCACCACTAAGTCAGTATGCAGTGCCCAGATCAGACCCTTGATTATGTGGCCACAAAATTACTTGAAGCTGTCACCCTTTCCGTTTAGGACTTGTTGATATTAACGGAGGCGTAGTTCCTTCCCCACTTCTTGGCTACACAGACGTGTGTGTGTGTACAGGGAGTACAGCATGCAGCTCAAACACAACCCTGGGTTGCTCTAGTGTTAAGGATGAGGGTGGAAGAGGTGTGTCCGCCCACCCTCACCACCTGGGGCCTGCCTGACAGGATTTAAGGATCCAAAAGCACAGTGAGGTGTTAAATCCCAGGTCCTTGAGCTTTGTGAGGAGCCTGGAGGGAACTATGGTAATAGCACTAACAAACCCCAAATCGTGGTCACCTGTGATTACTGCAGCAACCAGTGTAAGTAACTGACTCAGAAACCAGGCATCTATAAAAGTGCGGAATAGTCACTTCATTATCAGGTAATTGTTACTTTGCTCACTGTCACTTTGTTAGTGTGGATATTATTAAGTGAAACATCTGGCTGTTTGTTGCTCTGGTTTGCATTATAAAATGAAACAGAAAGTGTAAAAATGCAATGGTTCCTTGGATGCAATGGACACACACCTAACTACCTTCTTTGCCACAACCGTCCCCAACCAATATACTGTATGTGCTGGTTCTTTGGTTAACTATTTCTCTTTTTCTTTCTTCTTCTCGGCAGGCATATCAAAAACAGCATCAAAACTTTCTCTCAGACAGGAAGTGAGGCAACAGGAGGACCCTCCAGCAGTCAAACCAGATGTTACCATGACAGTCAGCAGTTACCCCAGCAATGGGCAGATTCACTCCCAGTATCACGGTTACTATGTCAAGGCAGATGTCAAGATTCCGCCACCTGAAGAACCAACTGGTGGGGAGGATGACCTTCACCCATTAAGCCTTGCACGCTTGCCGCCACCTGCCAAACAGATTTGGACACCAGCACTAAAATCCCTGCCAACCCCTAGCCCTTCACCAGTCCCATCTAAAGAGGACACCAAAGCACCAGAACCTCCCAAGCCAAAACGGCAGGAATCAACCAAACCAAAGAGCCTAGCAGAAACCAAGAAAGCTAGTGTGGAAATAGCCCCTGAAATTGTAGAGGAGGAATCGGTAAGTTAAATAAAGTTACCATTATTATCATGTTTGATTTTGATTCTAACTTGCAGTTTTGATTGCATTGATGTGCAATTTGCTGAGCCCAAGGGGGAATGTAACAATCCCACAACCTTGGTAATGTTAATGCCAGCAGTCTCCAGCATGTTAACTGTGCACTTTAGCTGCCTCTTCTAATGTTAGCTTCAAAAACTGACAGGACTTTTAAGATGATAAGCTTAAAACAATTATATTATGTGCTTAAAGGTTTGACTGGATTATTGCTACTGTTCAATATCTGACAAGATAGCTGCTAGCTAAAAAAAAATAACATGATGCAATCAGCTAGATCATTTATCTAGAGAAAGACACCACTCTGATGCTCTTTCTGAACAGCAGAAATACTGTTATATCCACTCTTATCTTTTCACACATCACATTGTGTTTTTGTGCTAAACTATTCTATTTACCTACAATATACGTTGTTTCTAGATGCCAGACTATGTTTACCAGCCATTGAGCAACTTTGTTGGATTGGGTTAGTAGACTGAGTTTATAAAAGCTTATCTGTTGCAAACGGGTGCTTATTGGGATCTACACACACTTAAAGGGTAATTTCCCCATGCATTTGTAACTAATAGACTGTGAACAGAAATCTTTGAAATTGGTAGAGTATTGAGCGAGATCGCAGTGACCAGCCGGCGCGAACAGAGCTGCAATTTCACCTAATGGGGCAATTGTGCACCACTCGATTATTGTCCACTAAAAGTTATTGTTTTTGCCACGGACAGGCTCAGATTGTTATTAAAAGTGTCTGACAACATTATCGATCTCACAAGGTGACTTCTTGTCTAAAATCACTGGTGTGGAGTGTCGAACGTGAGTCGGGCAGTCAAGAAATTATAGGCTTGTGTTATCTAAAAGATTTTCAAGGCCGTGGCTCAATATTTAAATGATTTTGATAATGTAGATGAGGACATTATAATTCGATGGCTGCCCGTATTTATTTAAGCCAGAGTATATGGGCAAGAGAGAGAGAGAGAGAGAGAGAGAGAGAGAGAGAGAGAGAGAGAGAGAGAGAAGAGAGAAAGAGAGAGAGTCAGCCTTCGGAGTGTTTTTGCGGTCAGTAGGCTATAATACATCCATGGTTTCATTTTATCTAAAAGATTTTTAATAAAAACAATGGTCCGTATTTGCTCATTTCTCTAGCACAGCCCTGTTGATTAGATGGGGGAAATCATCTGACGTGGTGACACAGCATTGTAAGCAACAGGTCCCACTCCTGACAACATATTCTTTGGGCAGATAGGGGCACAGCACCCACGGAAACAGCATTTAACCGCTGCTTCACCCTTCTCCACCTGATGCCTCTCTCTTCATCCGTATACTCAAATGAATGCAGGTGGTCATCAAATTAAAATGACCTCATCCACATTGTTGAAATCATTTAGCCTAAATTTTGAGCCACAGCACTGAAAATCTTTTAATAATTAATTTAATTTATTTACACTGTTTATTGATCCCCAGTGGGGAAATTACAAGTTACACTCTGTTTTTGAAATCACTACACACAGGCCTGAAATACACATGCTCAGGACCTATTCATGCAAAAATGGAGAGATGTCAGAGTGAGTGGGCTGCCAATGCTGGACCAGCGCCCTAAGAGGTTGGGGGGGTACCGTGCCTTGCTCAAGAGCACCTGGCAGTGCCCAGCAGGTGAACTGGCATCTCTCCAGCTACCAATCCACAAGCCTATAATTTCTGTACTCCAACACAACAAACTACCGGTCTTTTACCTGACTCACGTTCCACACTCCACACCGCTGTCTTTGGACAAGAAGTCACCTTGTGTCGTTAAATAATGTTGTTAGACACTTTTAATAACAATCTGAGCCTGTCAGTGGCAACAATCACTATTAGTTGACAAAAATGGAGGGTGTACAATTGTCCCATCAGGTTACATTGCATCTCGGTTCTCGCTGGACGATCACACTTAATACTGGACCAATTTTAAAGATTTTTGTTCAATCTGTTTTTTTTTTTATGGTGATTTACAGTTTTACTGGGCTTTTTCAACATAAAATATAGCGACACTATAGCGCCGCCTACTGTGCTCTGTGGCTGCAACACAACAAGTGCCTGAAAGTACAGTGGCCGCCAGAGCTGTATAGTAACGAAGTAGAACTACTTTACTACTTTACTTAAAGGGGTGATAGAATGATTATATACAGTATTTCACACTGTTCCTTATGGTCTCCTAATGGGGTATGTAACATTGGTTGGGCTGAAAATGGCCTGGTTGATATTTTATTGGCCTGTGTTTTGGCCCTATTTGTAACAAGAGCTTTTCTTCCAAATATGGTATGCTAATGAATATTTAGATGAGCTGCGCGCTGATTGGTTGAGCGAATCCCCAATACACACACATTAGAGACGCGACAGAATCTCATTTTCCAGACACTGCAATGTTTCCTTACCAAATTCACTTCTGAGACTTTTTTTATGCGATAAATCAACTATATAAAGCTCAAATATGGGCCGTTTTACGAATATTGATGGCTAATTGCAAATTTGGTAAGACGTGTCGGACTTTAGGAGCTCCACACAGTCTGACGAGAAAGCGGCAGCTTGCTGGGCTCCGTACCCAGCGCAAAGTCACCCTTTGTGGATACTGCACTACCGGGGCTCCGCAGCCGGCTGCCGACATAACTATAATATATTTACGGTTTGAATTTCGTCACGCAATTTATATGACATCATTCCCTAATGTCTTATAAAGCTAACCGTTGTGTCCGATTTGATTTTAAGGCATTTTTATGAACGCGAGGCGTCTTTGTAGGACCAGCAGTTGCTAGCTATTCATTCAATACAATGGGGAAATATCGCAGCTAGCTAGCTACACTTTCTATAGTATATTATATAACTATAGTATATTTACAGTTTGAATTTCGTCATGGCATGAATATTACAGGTTCCCCAAGGTCTTACAAAGCTTAGCTAACACTTGTCCGATTTCGGATTTCAATTGAATGCATTTTTGTGAATGTCAGAGTTAGGATGAGGCTAGCTAGCTCTCATTGATGGACTCCAGCTCACCGCGGGCTCTATCAATGAGACTTGCGGACAAGAGGCGTTTATTTCCCCGATTGTTTGTTTAAATAACTCAACACACATATCCATTATAAGATTAACTGGAACCTGCGGGCTGCGGTAAGAGATTGCGGGCGTAACAAGCTCGCTGACCGCACTCTCAGTCATTCACCGGCTGGCCGGTAGCAGGAAGAGGGAAGGGAGAACAGCGAGCTGCAGGCCCTGGAGCTCTGTCAGGGCAGCGGCGTGTAGTAGTCCAGAGAAGGGTAAGTTTGCGCGGGTATTGAGCACCGGGCCGCCGGCCTAGCTCAATCGAGCTCACAGCAGGCCGGGGTATGTGACGGAGGACATGCAGGGCGGCGATGTAGCAACCCAGGCAGCACCGGCCGCTGAACTCCGACACACAGTCGGACAAAATAATAAATAATAAATAAATAATAAAACGGCCCATATTTGAGCTTTACATAGTTGATTTCTTGCATAAAAAAGTTTCAGAAGTTAATTTTGTAATGGAATAGCAGAGATCTGCCTGACCTAGATTCAGAAGACTACCTGATCTCAGGTCAGTTGTGTAGCCTATGTAAAAGTTGGGGCGTGACAGTTCTCTTAATACACCCATGGGCGTGACAAAGTTACAGGTCTTGGGAGGTTGACGTCAACTTCCAGCTTTGTTGAGATTCGCACGTTTTCAGCGGCAGTTTCAAAATATGAGATTTTCAACGTTTTTCAACTATGACAGGGTAAAATCGGTTTTGCATTCTATCACCCCTTTAAGTACTAAAAGGCTGTATCTGGAACGTATTATTTTTTTCTCCTACTTCCACTTTTACTTGAGTACATATTTTCAATGAGTGACTTTTACTCTGATACATTTTTTATGTGCTGCATCGTTACTCGTTACTGTTGTGAATTCCTCAAGCTACGGAGACTGTGTGTGTACGTTAGTTACGTACGCTAATTACGTATGTTACTACGAAATCCCTGTGATCGCGTTGTGTTTCTTTTCATTACGGTTGCCCGTTCAGAAGTCAGAGACGATGTAAGTTTGTACTCTTTCTATTTAGTTATTGTTACAGCAGATTAAGCTATTCCTGAGTTGTTTCAGTCTGCAGTGAGTCCTGAATGTTAACTGTTGGACCCTGTGATGTCAAGCTGCTAGTTTATCTGTATTTTGCTAGCTTGTTAACTTTCCTGTACAGCACATGTTACTAGCTAGTGTGTGATACGTTTTTTGGGGCTTTAATCGTTACTGTGCTGGAGAGGATGTTCATTTTACTTGCAAAGTGTGATAATTGTACATTTTATTTCAGTATTTATTAATATTTGTTATTTTTAATATAATATATTTAATATTTGTTAATTCCTTTGGCTACAGCCTTGACTAAACATTTGACATAATATAAACAATATGATACTCAAACTTTTGACTGCTTTCTTTAATAACTAAATAACACAATACTTGTAATTTTACTTTCAGTACTTGAGCAGTACCTTTTAAAATAAACTATTTGCAATACTTAAGTACAAAAAAATGTTGAATACTTTAATACTTCCACTTTAGTGTGTTGCTTAAAGAGCACTTCTACTTCTACTCAAGTCACTTTTTTGATAGAGCACTTATACTTGTACTCAAGTTTGGGTCTCTAGTACTTTATACACCTCTGGTGGCCGCTACGGAAACCAAAACTTGCGCATGTTAAATTACTATTGATCGAATTCAAGCTCAAATTTTCCAAAGAATTCCAATAGAAAAAGTAGCAGGACTACATTCAGAACACATAATACAAAAGATACTTGTCTTGTGTTTTCACAGGGCCCGAACTCTATCTTGGTGGCTCTAGTGATGCTGTTGAACGTAGGTCTAGCAATCATTTTTGTCCATTTCCTCACCTGACCAAATCTGAAATCAGGTAAGAATGTGTATGAACGATTTAGTTCCCAAAAAGTATCTGCTTGTCATAACTAAGACTGTGTTGGTGGTTACTTACTATAAACGGCACATGTTCATGAGCATAATAAAAAAAAAATCTAAATCAAGTGCATGTTTGAACTTTTTAGCTAATCTTTTTTCGAATGTATGTATTAAGTTAGAACCAGGTTCTTTCTGAGGTTTCTGCCTGTTAAAAGGAAATCTTTCCTCTTCACTGTCGCACCAACTGCTTGGTCTTGAGGGGAATTGTTGAGTCTCTGTATAATGGGAAAATACATGCAGCTTTAGGTTTTTACAGTGTCCTTTTTTTAATGTAAAAAATCTGTGCAGGAAGTGTTAACTTTAATTGATGGTTTATTAACAGAAATTACAGGAAATAATGTCTGGATAAAAAACTGTATTTCTGTTAAAGAAGTGTTAGCAGAGCTTCTTACTAAAATATGACAAGATATGCTTTAAATATAAAAGCCTAAACACAAGCCTTTGGACTGTAAAAATAGAATTGTTGAAGCAGTTTTCCTTTCAGTTCGGAATTGGCAGTGTCTATGTATATCTCATCTCTGTATATCAACATGCTGCTGCCTCCATTTCAGGCCATTTCGTTTTTGCTGATAAAAACACTTTCTATTGTATTCAATGACTTCCCTGTCTGAGAGATATAATAACCACTGATACTTATTCATTTGCAAAGCCTTTGCTGGTAAATTGCCAGCTTTATAGCTCATTCCTGCTGCTCTGGCACTCTGGTCCTGTTTAGACCTGGTAATCCGCCCTGAGAGATTTGATCACAAGTGGACTGCTTAGGTGTAAATGCACCCAGGACGCATTAAGTAGGCACTGAGATCTGATCACTCAGACCACATTTGGGGGTTTGGGCCACATTCTTTTAGCATTGTGTATGAAAATGTGTCCACATTAAGCACCGCTTATTTTAACTGTGAGCAGCGGTAAAACCGATCTGCGCTGACTGTGCTATTGTTTTCCTATGAGGAGAGTGGTGGAGACAACTAGGATGAAGCACTACCCCTGGTTTGGCACACCGCTCGAAATTGCCACTGAGCACTGGGCTCAAAGTTCAAATTATTTCAACTTTGACCTTGTTGCTGCTGACCTGTCAATGTGCAACCAATAGGATAACAGATGTATGTGAGGTAGCCAGAAGGACTGATGACGTATATACGCGCTTTGCCTTTGAAGTGTTTGCACTCTGCTCTGTGTCCTACCTTGGGGTTTTACTGCTGATGTGTAGGCAGCTTAAGCAGAACTATGTACTCGTTCACTGGCTTTGTCCACAACATCTGAGCTAAAGATAGCCTAGCTCTGTGTATGTGGGCCATCTTTTTTTGTATTTAAAAAAATGTGTATTTTGAAAGTATTTCTTATGTCAAAGCAGCTAATGTAGCTTCTTGTTGTAGCATGTGGCTATTTGCATGCAATGAAAATTCATTGGGCTGTATTTTGAGAACAGTTTGTAACAAAAGTATAGTAACTTTGTATTTGTTTCAGTTTTACAAAGGAATGAAGAGAAAAGAGAACTCAGTAAAACACCTTTACCTTGCTCCTGTGTTCCTGTGTTCCCGTGTTCTAACCCTTTCTCTGAATCCTGTTGTTAGCTATCTGTCAGTTTCTGCTTAGATGCCACACGCATCAGGGACAGAATACACATGGAGACACATTCTAGTGCCAGGTGTGACCACACGTACTTAGTGCTGTCTCCACTTGTGAGGTGATTACTGAGGATGTAATTTAAAGGTCCCATGGCATGAAAATGTCACTTTATGAGGTTTTTTAACATTAATATGAGTTCCCCCAGCCTGCCTACGGTCCCCCAGGTTTTAGCATACCCGTAACCACACAAATGTTATGATATTTTAACTCTTGGCATTTGACATAATGCTTAATTGATGAATAGTAAGCTATTTAACATGCTGATGTTTGCAGTTTACGTTAGAACAGATTAACAGACTAATTATTTTGTTGAATCCATTTCTTAGGAGGCTTTCCTCATTTAGTTTGGTTGAATCACACTAGTTAGTTTTTTCCCCTTGGTGGGGTTCGTTTGGGCAGGTGTATTCTCACATTGCCAAGCCTATCTCCACAGCGCTGTGGAGTAAGGTCTGGCTACACCACAGATGCATTCCTGGATAGGAGAAAAAACACTCTGGGTTGTTTGCACTTCTTTAAACCAATCACAATTGTCTTGGGCGGGGCTAAGCTCCTGTCGCAAAGACAATGGATCTGCTAAATAAAAGACTCAGGAAGGAACTGCACCCGCAAAAGAAAACACCTCATACAATATTAAATAAAGTTAACTGTTTACATAATACAGTAACGTGAGATATAGGCTATAAATTAGCTAGATACATAGTTTACATAATTTGCTCTTACCAGTGTATCGCTGTGTTTATTTTGTCCGTAGCAAATCCCCGCCAATTGGTCCCAAAACGACCCAGTTGGATAGTAAATGCTGTAAACATTTCTTTGAGTCACGATTGGCTGAGTGCTGAGGCAGGAAAAGAGTTCTGGACCCAAATGCATGAAACAACAGGTACACTGGGAACAAGCCAATCCAAGGAAGAAAACCATGCAAAACATACAGGATGAATATAGGAATATAGGAAAACAAAACGGAATAAATAACAGTGAAGCAGGAAGTAATCAATCGGAACCAATTAAACACAGGGCTTGAGTTAACAAAATAAAACAGGAAATATAAACTGAAAACCACAACCATGACACTTTCTAAATCATTCCCCAAAAGAACCAAGGAGGCCTGCCTTGTTGCACAATCCAAATTTTCTTAAAAAACGGCCATTTTTAGTGTGTAGCTTTATTGTTGTTCCCAAAACGATAAGAGTTAATAAACATTTGAGTAAGTGAACTGTTGTTGATCCAGACTAAGGCAGACGTGAATGTAGCAATCACACTCTGATGTGCACCAAAAGCGGACTAAACAAGCGTACCAAGAGTTCAAGGAGTTGAAGAGGTGGTCTGAGTACGCTTTCAGACGAACTCTAGTGACGTTCGTTTGTGGTCAGAGCGTGATCCGACCTCGAACCAGCCCAACAATGTGTATTCTGCAAGTCTGAGCTAAACAGCTCTTGTAGTCAGGTGTGCTTTGCAATCTGTGATTCGGCAGAGCAGCAAAACTGTAGAAGCTTACAATGTTTCTCTCACAAAAATAGACTGAGGTCAAGCTCGCCTTCACTAAAGTTGGAGACAGATGTTGCCAGAGCAGAGCGAAGTCTTGGTGATCAGAGCAGATGTAGTAACGCTGCTCGCAAAACAGTGTCTGAAAAAATATTTAAATGAAATGAACTGGAGATGCAAGAAATATGCACTAGTCCACACAGGACCTTCTTTCTGTACTTACTTTCTCAATGCATTCTCATGAATGGGTTTGTATGATATTGTACAAAAACAGAGCACCGTGAGATCGTCGTATCAGCGGCCGTTGGTAGTTGAGTTTAATCGACAAAAGGTTACTTTGAGCCGGGTACAGGGCACCGCGAGATGATGGTCCTTTAAGGGGCTGTGGCAGTTGAGTTCAGCCAACAAAAAGTGAGTGTCATGCAGCGACAACAGTTAAGTTTAGGAAAAAGATTATGGTTTGGATTTAACCACTCACCTATCCAGCCTGACCTCCTCCCTACACAGTCCACAGCTTTCTTATACAGCAGCAGTCGTTGTGCATACAGCAATAAATACGTTGAATACCATGCATGAAAAATGGGTTCAAGAGAACAGCATGACTTTCTTGCTCGTGGGAACATACCAGACACATCTGGCCCAATAAGCGGAGTGAACGTTCTTGCATGGTTTGTAGTGATGCATTTTGGTTCGTGGATTTTTCTCTGTGTGAAACAAAACAAGGGGAAAGTGCTCCAAATTTACAATCTCATCAACTGTTTCGGACCAGAGCAAATTAGTGTATAAATGCCCTTACCCTTTTGCTCTTGTATGTTGGGTTTTGGAAAGAACAGAAAAAAGACTATTGCTCTTACTATATCCCCATGCACATCACTTCAGCATGCAGAGAAATCCAAAGCTTGGAAGGCCGTACCTAGTTACGGTAGTTAAGATATAATTGGACAATTGCTCTTTTGGGGATGGATTTAGTTAACTGACTGAGTACAAGGCCTCCCTTTAATATAAGCCTGTTTCATAGAAAGGCATGGTTCTCTCTGTAGTTGAGGTAAATAATGTAAGAATTTCGTTTTTTTAAACCATTTTCATGTTTGCAGTTGCACTTTCATCTGCATCCCTTACCTACTGTATATCTGTGCACATGAGACAACTACATAGGAGTTTCGTATTTATTTTACAATCCAGGTCTTTTAATCTAAAGAATTATGTCACTGTTTACATATCATTCTATGTAATATACTGTGTAACAATCCATCCCTAATCCTCAACTCTTCTGACGCTGCAGGGGACTCATCCAAACTAGTTGCCCAAGTCGCTAACTCTCCATCAGCCAAATGGCCAAAAATGGCGCCCCTCAGAACGGCAGACACGGGCAAAATGGAGGACTGAAAATAGACGAATGAAGGTGGAGAAGAAGTGGGGGGAAACACATGGAGGAGAGAGAGGGGAAAAGCAGAGAGAGAGAGAAATATGAAACCACCCCACCCCCCCCCCTTTCTCTGGATGGACTGAATGATTTGACTTGACTTGATTGAACTGGCAATGATGATTTGTGACTCCACTTAGATGTGTGAAAGCTGTTGGTTGGAAATGGGAGCCCCAAGTATGGATTCTCTATCAGGCTTAGAAATAACTGGAAGAGTTCAGTGAATGTGAGTGAGGCCTGGCATCTATACTACCTATAAATGCCTGCAATGTGCGTGCTTGTCTGTCTGTTTGTCCATTTTCATCCAACTGTTCAGCAAATTTGGGAGTTTTGAAAGGGTTCAATAAAAGGTTTGTGCGTCATCCAGCTGAGTTGAAGATCATTTTTCCCAATTTAAATGATCAACCAGAAGAACAGAGAGAGCCTTTACAGTGTTGATTAGTAATGGAAATGTAATTATTGTCAAAGTTGGTAATATGCCATGCTTTCATTCTATTAAACTACCATCAGATCGGTCACTTATACTTATTACAATTACAATATTTAGAACACATTTGCAGGTTGTGGTAATCAGAAAGCCAATTTTGAGTTGCAGTGCACTGTGTTTGCACTATTCCCTGGGGCCTTTATTCAATGTCTATCTGCTGTCATCTGCTGCATGTGTTTATTACAGTGAGAAACTATGTTCAGCTTCGAGTAAGCATGCACATTTTTGCAATGACGGAGGAACTTTTGTTGAATTTTGCTACCTATACTCAATTTTTTATTATTTTTTTTTTTTAACAAAACAATCCACACAAAACTATTTGCGTGCGTGCATGCGTGTGTGAGTGAGTGTGGATATGGGTGGGTACCCACTGGATATGGACTGGATATGTTTAGAGATGCACTTTAAGCTGATGGATGCCAACAGCTGCCTTACTATTTTACAGAGTGACGTGGTGGTGGGTGAGAAGGGCCCATGCAGGAATCTAAAGCACTTGGCTGATTCTCCTGGGAGAGTGGCTCTATTTCTATCAGTCGGTTTATCGATCTGTTCAAATCTGTTTTTATCTGTTTTCTGTGGATCTCAGTGCCTGCCGTTTACACACCACATCAGGTGTATATTAGACAATCATAGGAGTTTATAGCATTTGTAAAACATAACCACAACCTAATAGTTTTAAAAAGGTTCATTGCAATTTTGCAAACAGTGTTATTCCATAGTGTATTTCCTATTTGCAATTAATGAATGAATGGTTTAAAGATTGCTTTTGACATGGCCTTCACTGATACTTGTTGAACTATTAATTTATGTTACGATATTTCCATTTATGTTCCCACAGTCCTCATTACTATTGTTCTTAATTTTACATTGACTCATCTATCCTAATGATAGAACATGGAGTATGATAACGGTATATACCATATAGGATTGTATTTGACAAAACTCAATTTAGAAGATTTAGATAGACTCCCTGATTTCATAATGTGTAATCCCTCCTAGTTCACTGTTTGAACATGTTTAGAAGCTTAGCTGTGTAAAATTTCAAGCTAGTGGTAAAAACATTTCAACAATTATTGTGATGAGTTACTGAGTAATTGAATAAGAATACACTTTTAAAAGCAAGTGTACTATAAAAACCTACAAAACTGCCTCAGCGTATAACATTATTATAATGGTTATAAAAGCATAATGTTAAAGTGCTCATATTATGCTTTTTGGCTTTTTCCCTTTCCTTTATTGTGTTATATATCTTTTTTGTGCACATTATAGGTTTATAAAGTGATGAATCCCAAACTCCACCCCAAAGGGACTTACCATCTCCAACAGAAAACACTGTTCACAAACTGCTCTAAACAGCTCTATTGTAGTCCAGCCTTTACTTCCGTGACGAACATGCGTCACTTTGTAACACACGTTATAATGCTTGCGTGGCACGCCCTCATACTCTGCTTCTGACTGGGTAGTAGTCCTTACCTGGTCACTGCGCATGTGCGACTCCCAACAAAGATGGAATAGAAGTGTGATGCCTCACTCAGTAGCTAAAATGGAGAGTTCAACACACATGGTGAAAAGAAGAGCTGCAGCAATGTGTAGTACAACAAAAAGATGATGTTTTTTGAAAATTAAACCATGTAAACCTATTCTGAAATAACCTCTAAATACAATTATGAACCAGAAAATTTGCATAATATGAGCACTTTAATGCCACTTATAAACTGGTACTTCCTATTGAACGGTAGTATTTTAGTGGAAGTTATTGGACTGTTGAGGATAGTTTCATGGTGAAATCACGCATTTACGTAACACATTCTAATTTAAGATTATCATTACTTGAATAACTCTAATTCATTAAGTAGTAATTACAGCCAGGTGGCATAACATTAGCAGAGAGCTGGGAGGACATCAGAGAGTTATTGTTGTAGCTATGTAAGTAGGACTATTTTGTGGATGTGAACAAAGTCACTGACCACTGTTAAGGAGTGGGTGTACTTGTATACACACAGTATACCTAACAAAACCATGGTATGTCTGAAATAAGTCCTCACAAGGTGGTTAGGCAAAGAGAAACAAAGTGGAAAATAAACACAACTAAAATTATGAATGACAGTCACAATTAAATGTTACAATATTATTGTTAAATGCCTGTGTTGTATTGGAAACTACCAGGTTTGACCTGGTGTACCACTATAAAAAACATGTGATCAATGTACAACACATTACTGATTATTTTTTGTTTAAACAATATTTTATATTGCATACTATATATTGGAATATGCAACTCCTCTGCTCAGAACCACAGGGCCACGGTTCACTTTATGTTGACTAGGTTGTATGAATTTCTGGGAAAGGTTGAGGTATTAGAAATATAAATTTTGTTGTACCATTTTAATCAGCATATTTCTGTATTCTGTTCATTGCTAAACTAGCAGTAAATGACTCCCTTGTTAAGTAAATACCATAAATTTATATTAAGTTGATGATTTCTCTTATGTTGTCCGTCACTATATAGTCTGTCACCGAATTTATGTTCGAGCCTTTGTTACACACAGTGTTTGTCATGCAAGTATTAAACATTTGAACTACTGCCAACACTTATGGTTTAGTAACGCGGACCATCCAAGGAATCTTCCATACTAACAATATTAAAGTGACAATCAGTCCTTGGAAGAATAAAATTAAAGTGTTTGCTTATATGCCACAAAACAACAGAGCCATGGTGTTGATAATATATATTTATTATTTATTCACATTTTGATGTGAAAATACCAATTCAATGATTTCTTTGGTGATTAAGATGAACAATGATTGACATTAACTGTTGTTGATTAAGCTATAGTGCGTAGTTTCTGTCTCCCCCATGAGGAATTCTAAGTAATGACAACAACACTGTCGGCGCGTCCACATGATACAGCCTTACGTGATCGCACACGCGCCCCCAGCCCTCCTCCACGCAGTTGCTAGTAGCCAAGGAGAAAGTCATCGGACGACACAATCTTCTGAACATATCCATACTGAGAAATACAGAGAGAGTTGTGTGGCGCTGATAGTCTTAATTAGCTTTGTAGCAACTCATTTGGCAATGGCAATGTAACAGACGTTCATTAATATCAAAAAGTTACGCACTAAAGCTTTAACAGTCTGTCTACTATTTGAAGTATTATTATCAATTGATTTAGTCATGATACCTGTTCTGTGTAACAATGGCCTGCCTAATGATTCATTTTCAGTTATTGTTTAATATTCTGTATGTTACAACAACAAGCCAAAATGTCTACATATTGATGGTTGATACACTTTATTTTATGGGGACAGACTTGAAAAATAAAGCATTACTGTGATAGGATTATAATTCATACAGTGTACAGTCAGGTATACCTTTAACCAGATTTATTAACGGGTTATTAATTGCAATTGACTTCTTAGTTAATACATTTACATTCTGTAGATTAGAGTATTGAGGGGGTTTATCACTCACATATAGATCAAATTTTTGCATGGTTTGGATGATGTTGATCACTTGCATTATTTTCAGATAACAGCACAGCTATGATGCTGTCTCATCAGCATTTTAAATGTACAACTCATCTAAGAAATCAACTAACCTGTAGGTTTATGAAAAATAACGTTTCTAGAAGCCAAGAGCGAGATTAGCTTTCATTTTGTGTTTAAAAACTACAATTTTTTTTACATTGTGTTATGTGTTCTTTATTATGTTTTCAGATGTTTTTCATTTATTTAAAGCTGCTGGTGTGTGAATATTGCTTTCAAACTAACGTACTTGCCCTTTGAAATCAGCCACTACTAACAGTGACAGGCTTGATGCTGTGTCAAATATATTATTGGCTAGATTGGATAAAAATGGTTTAGATTATTTGAAATCTTTATTTAGTTTACCTTGGGAAAAGAACAAATTGTCTTAAATCAGTTTCCACCCTGATTACTGGATTTAGCGTAACTTGTTTTTGTTATATGTGATGCATGCATTGGCTGGTTTAGTTTTGCTAATTTGGATGTCGGAGTAAAATATTGTATAAAGTGTGCATATTCAGTCGGACAGAATTCAGAGTTGGGAATGGATTGTAGAAGTTAAAGTCAGTGTGTAAAATCTTTTTGCAAACTCAGTCCCAACAAGGCTGCAGTGTGGTGCCTATGGTGCATTTGTAGAGTAATAACTTACTAAAAAGCTCCAATCCTATTCTTTTCCAGGATCCCACTGAAACTCCATCAGAAACACCACTGACATGTGTCTTCTTCATTCCGTCACTGGGAATTTAGTGCTATCTACTAGCTACAGGAAAATAGCTTCATCTTTTTTTGTTTAATAATAACACAGATGAAGGCTGGCATATGGACCCCATGTTCAGTATAGGAATCCACTTACTAGCTTTTAATTGTCTTACCATACCATCAGGATATAGAAACCACAGTTAGTAGTAGATATTCAGTGTCCCATCCTTATGAGAGTGAGATTAACTCAACAGACTGTGGAAATCAGTTATTTTATATAGGTGTCTCTAAAATTCATGGAACTGAAGTAGCATAATGTAAAAAATATTGATAGGATTTTTTTAATATGTAAACAGAGCGTTCCAAGCTAAAAGAGGGCATTACATTGTTCTTTAAGGCATAGTGGACCCTCTAGTATACAATGGAAAGTCATTTTTTAGGAGGTCTTAAATACCATACAACACATAATACATAGATAATTTTAATGAAAAAAGTGGTGTATTGGAGCTTTTTGCAAATCTTGGTTTCCTTAGATGTTTGAAATCTAAACATTTACAGTATGAGATTTTCATTTTGCAGTTTGAGGGTCTGAGAATTCCCAGTTGACAGTTTGCCATCAAAAATGGTTTCCATTTTGCAGTGACTTATCAGCAGGAAGTGACCTTTCAAAGAAAGAATAAAATGAAAAGTCATAAAGAAAATGTAATTGTATTCTTTTTCTTTGACAGGGATTACAGTAGGGATTACAGTACATGAAATGTGCAGACTGGATGAACAGACATCCTCACTTGAAATTGTTGCCACTGTAGTGGAAGTGCATGGTGAACTGTTGATGCCTAACTGTAGTCAGTGATTCAGTGTCTGCAGTTGTGTGGCTTCGGCAAATGATGCTGTGCTATTGAAACTGGTAGAAGATCACTTGGGCTAACAGGTATTGTAGTAAGTCAAATGAGTCAACATATATACAGTGTATGTATGTATGTATGTATGTATATATATATACATACAATAACTTCCTGTAGACTTAAAATCCTGTCTTATAGTATTATGTAGTGTTAAGGCCTTCAAATGAACATACAGTATTTCATCTTATCATTTTTTTAATACAGTGCTATTTTCAGCCTGAATACTTGCTCATGTTTGGACTTTCCCTATGCTAATCCCTGAGGAAGGCCTATGGTAGGCGCAAATACATGTACCTCATAAATAAGACGTAGGTGATTTTGGTGTGAAATTTCAGTTGTTTTGCTGGAGTGTGGGTGTTATTCACTTTTAAGCAGAGATACAAAAATTCTTTACTCAAGTCTGATTTTAGAGAGGAAAAAAGGTTGTTGTTGGAGAAAGGGAAACAAAGGATTGGAACAGCACTGGTTTGATGAAATGTGTCAGAGGAGAACAGGGAAGAGACGGTGAGAGAGTATAATTGGCAGGTTTGAAATTAAACCTGGGTTATTAATTTCATGAGAGCAGTTAGTCTGGAGCAAGGTTTAGGCTTGTCTGAAATATGTGTTTACAATGACTTTTGTGACAAATTGAGAATGAGCTATATGTAACATCTATTTGTACAGTATGGTTTCTACTATCACAACATTAACATCATAACATCTCTTATGACTGGGATCTGAAGTAAAAATAACCTTTAATTTTGTCTCTGTAAATTCTCTCTTTGGTTTTTAAGGCATTGTAAGAGCCGTTTTTTATTGTTCATGTATTTTGTGGCTTGATTGCTGAATGCACCTATCATCTTGGCTGGTGATACAGTGCACATACTGTTATCAGTTATGTTACATGACATTTTTTTTTTGGCAGTTGTTTGTATGGAGATAAATTAAAACGCAGGTTTCCATTTTACGTGTTTGTGTGTTCTTTTCCGCCCTGCCTTTGCTTTCCAGTTTTAAGACTCAATTCACGAGCAACAAGGAATTCATTAGAAGCCATTAGTTAACTTTTCTGTTGTTGTGTATGTGGTTTTTATGTTACAAAATAAACTTCACATAAGTGACTGAATATGATGTGTGTATTTTCTGGGGGTGGATGAGTGACTGAGATATGATGAATGAAGTAATGTGTCCTTGTTATTATATCAGATCATCATGTCATGTAATATGGACACTTTGGAAACAGCTTTTCAAAGAATAAGAGAGTGGCTCTTAAAGAGCCTTTGTGTTCTTCCGTAGAAGTGAAGCAGCAGGTGTGGGTTGCAAAGACCTCAGGCCTCTGTGGTCCGAGGTATTGCCACAGCAGGAGAGGAGAAGTAGGTGTTGAAAACCTCCCGTGTGGCTATGGCTTATTGGGTGGAGTTGTTGATGACGACTCTCCCTACATTCTGTAGAGCAGGGATGGGGATGGCCTCTGATGGACAGGGATCTTCAACTGGGGAGTTCCACGGCAGAAAATTGTGCATTTTCAGGGCTCACTCCAATGACACGGTGGTAGATCCTCCACTGTGCAGCAAAGATGCCAAATGCATTCTCAACCACTCTCCTGACATGTGACAGGCGGCTGTTGAAGGTCCTCCTTGGCTGGGTGAGGTCCCTTCCAGGATAGGGCCTCAGCAAATTCCTCCTACAAAAAATGATGATGGTAAGGAAATGTGACTATGTACATTTCTACAAAATACATCGTTGACATCACAATCTAATAATATCTAATAATACATTATAGTTTAACACAGTGCTGTTCAAAATCCTACAATGCTATTACAAAACTGACAGGAGCATTGATCAGTTGTTGTTTCAGCCCCTGCAGGTCTAAATCTAAAGTTTGTGAATGATGCTGTTAAATCAGTACATGCACTTCATACAAATCAAATAGAACACTTACCTCAAGGGGAAATCCTCATCACAAACACATGAGGCATGGGCCCCATGTGTTCAGCGCCAGGAATGAGGGCATCCTCCGGAAGACCCAGCTTGTGCCACAGCGTCCCTCCATCGCTGTTTCGCCCGAAGGCTCCAACATCCACCACCCTGTAAAGGTAACTTGCATCCACGACCGCCAGTAGCACTATGGAGTTATAATTGAAATACTGGGAGCCGGAATGATGTGGTGCCTGGATGACCACATGCTTCCCATCTATTTCCCCCACACAGTTGGACTGCCACATCTTTCTGGGCGATCTCCTTCCAATGGGCAGCTGTTGGAATAGGCATGAATTCCTCCACCAGGCTATCCCAAATGGCTTCACACACCTCTGGCACAATGCCTGCCACAGTGGAGATGCCCACCTGGTAACTACTGGCAATGGTCTTGTAGGAGTCACCCGTGGCCTAACCCTAACCCAGGAAATTACATTACATTACATTTGGCTGACGTCTTTCAACCAAAGTGACTCCCAACAAGGGAAACAATCAAGGTAAAGTATGATAAGTACAAGTTAGTGCATCATGAGTGCTATTTCCATAAAGTTAAGTGTCAGTTGTAGTCAGGTGATAAGTGCTAGAATTAGCTAGGCCATATGTAGGTAGTGCTACAGGAAATTAGTTCATCATTTAAGTTGGAAGATGTAACGCAGGCTCAACAATGCAATTCTTACTATAACAGTCTGTTTGCAACAGTCTATAAATAATAATCATCATCAATGCTAACTTATTACTATCGACACAATAAGTAACATGGCCAAAAATGTAATCACCACAGGCTAGCGTAGGCCTACTAAGCAACTACCTGTTTCAACCAGCAATTATTACGACACAATACACAAAACAATCACAGACAACCGCTATTTAAAATATAGTAGAATTTATTAACTTCAAAATTATCAATGGCCACTCAATAATCCTTCGATCAATTAAAACCAATTTACTCTTTTTCAACTACAACAAAACAAAGCAAAAACAAACCAGCATGTGGGGAGACACGTCTGTCTGTGTGAGAGCGTGTGAGGAGGAGGGTGTGTCGAAATGTAGTCTAGCCCAAAGACTACAAAAATGGCTACTCCTGTGAGCTGCACAAAACTATTTAGCCTCAAGAGGGCGGTAGTGGTGCTGGGTGCAGCGCTGTGTGGCTAGAGCAAGCCGGTTAGCTTTCAGGCTAACGTCTTACAGTCCAAAGAACACACTAGCTACTTTGCTATGGGCTAGCGGTTTAGCTATTCATGCACGTGTTTGCGTGTGTGTGTGTGTGTGTGTGTGTGGTTAGTGAAAGAAGAAAGGAGAAAGAAATAGACACACTTAGTTTTTAGTTTTCAATAATGACCAGCCCTCTCAGTCACTCAGGTCTGGACTAACGTGAAATTAGGACAGACGCTGAGAATTTGGTCTGACTGAGGGGACGTTCATTATAACCACTCCGGTATGCTAACAGCTTATTCTCCGCGGAGATAACACGGCTCCGCCGGTCTACATAGACCGCGGGGTGGCGTTCTCGTCGCCTCACGGCTGTGAACAGACGGACCGATGGAGATTATATCTCGCAGAACCGTAACTAAAACTCCTCAGCAGTGGGAGAAGCAAAAGTAGCATTTCCAGTCTGAACAAGCTACATATTCAACACAACATATCAACAATGCACCGTGATCAGAGTACATTCACAGAAATAGATTTGACTCAGCGGTCACAATCATAAATTAATAAATCACATGCGCACCAGTATTGCTTTTCAATCGATCACGTTAATGGTAAACAATGGCAACATTAGCCTTTATACATTAATAAAACACACTATTCCTCTGTCTGTCCATAGCTTTCCACAGAAAAAAATTAACGCAATCCGGCCGCTCGTCAATGGGCGCAGAGAAAAACTGGTCCCCTTTATACATTAATAAAACACACTATTCCTCTGTCTGTCCATAGCTTTCCACAGAAAAAAATGAACGCAATCCGGCCGCTCGTCAACGGGCGCAGAGAAAAACTGGTCCCCAGGGCAGCGGGGACAAGCCAGAGTCGACTTTTAAGAAACAACGGTGTCCTTGTCCGATTTTCTTCTAGACAACGTCGTCGTTCTCTCTGCAGTGTTGATACACAACGTGTGTTTCCAGGATCCCTTAATTAAATCCACTTTGTTTAGAAATGGAAGTTTTTAGCACAAGCGCTTGTGTGCTTCCTTCAGCAGCGTGAGCCACAAGTGGAAGACATTCGTTTCTGTGTGTCAGAGGGTTTTATAGTTTAAGGCCCCATGCTGTGTTTGAGGAACCCCTGAACCAATGGGAAGAATCAAATCTACAGAAAGGTGCGAACCTTATCTGCAGCTCCTCCCTCTAGCCATTTTGTGGTCTTTTTTCCTTGTGGTGACCTGTTGGAGTTTGGTGAGAAGGCTCTGGAATTTACGAGTAGGCCCAGACCTATCTGTCTCCAATCACGTTGGCCAAAAACCCTTTATTTGTGAGGATACGTTTCCCTTTGAGATCTCTGTTTGAGATCAGTTCAATTCTTACTTTCCTCGGTCCCAACACTTGCCAATTTTGCGCTGAGCCTGGCGACAAGCAAAACAAATATATTTTGGGAGTAGGACAACCAAGAGCAACCTAGCAGCAAGCGCAGCGCATGCCGCGTACAATGTGAACCCCGCCTGAGAAGGGAAGTGTGACTTTTGTGTTGGACAGTGAGCAACTGTTTAGTTCAAAGGAAACAAATTCCTCTTCAATGAGACACTTTAAGTTAGAAATTTACTTTTGATTGCAGGATGAAGAAAACCTTTGTTTGCTTTGACTCTTGGGAAAATGAAATCAAAAATTTGTTTGGAACTTAAATTTTGACTGTTTTTTCACCTTCAGTTGCACTGCCTCACTATAGCCTGCTCTGGTGACCTCTCGTGACGTTACACGACATTAGAAAGTTTTTTTGCAGAGTCAACCTCCTGTATCAGCAGCCCATGGACTGTGAGGTTAAGTGAACTTTATTACTATTACTGTGGGATGAGGGGGGGCATCAGTTCATACACAGGATAGACAACATAACATACAGATGTACTAATATTCATATTAATTCACAAACCACATCAAGCTATTAACGAGACCAATGATAACAACAGATGAGCTATTTAATTAAAATTTAAATTATTTATAATAGCCAAGTAAGTGTGAACCCTTACAGGGAATTTGACTTAGGCTTTTTGTTGCTCTCACAGTACATACACAGAAATAGACATACTGAGGAGGACAGAGAACAGGACACAGGAAAGAGGACAGAGAACAGAGAACAGAGAACAGAGGACAGAACAGAGAACATAGAACAGAGGACAGGACAGAAAACAGAGAACAGAGGACAGAGGACAAAGGACAGAGAACAGAACAGAGAAGACAGACAGACGGAACAGTCCAGAGGACAGAGAACAGAAAAGAAGACAGACCAGAACAAGAGAATAGAACAGACAGACAGAAGTGGAAGGCCAAAGATCTAGAATAATGTTCATATTACTGCCTGTAGTATCTATGTGTGACTGTAAAAGTGCTGTCATGGCAATGACCAGTGAATATGTTTGTAAACATCCTTTGAAGTGTAATCAGTTAACGAGTGTGTCACCTGCTGAAACTTTGACCTGGGCCACAATGCTGCAATTCAGACACTGACAGCGAGCTCTCAAATAAAGGCTCAGACTGGCAAAACGATAACTGCTATCAGTCAAATGACGTCATCCTGAGCACCACAAGGCCACAAGGCCTTTGTGTGTATCAGTATAAAATTTATGTGGACAAAAAATGTGGGCATAACAGCGATTTAAAAAGGGGTTCGTGTTGCGTTTCGCTGGGAAATGTGGAGGATTTTTAATATGGCAACGAATGAAGGAAAATTTGGAACTCTCATCATTTGGAAGCTTGCTGAGCCAAAAGTATAAGACGTATCGCATAACTGAACACATTGGCTGAAACTAGACAAACATACCTATGTTTTGATGTATAAATTGTGTATGACAAGTAGATATTGTGGGCGTGAGAGCAATTTATAGAGAAGGAACTAAGATAATTTTTTTAAGGCTCTGTGCCTAGCTATGATATAATCCACTCTAGCTCATGCAATACACACTCATTTTAAACACTGAAATGATCACTAAACTTAAACAGTTTTTTCACAAAAAGTGTAAAAGATATCAAGACACTGAGCACACCCCGAATACCTGAATATTTTGTGAACATTTTAAAGTTTGAATCACGTCTGTAGGTGGAAGAATGTAGGAGGAGATACATTTTGAAGCAAAAGAGGATTTGAAGGATTTGAAGCATGCTCTCATTGACTTCAATGTTAAAAAAGTGTTAAAATGCTTAATATTTTAAAAAGTATAAATAGTAGAAAAAAAGTTGAAGAAGTCCCATCATTAGCTGAAAGAGCTGAACATTTTAAAAGTTAAATGGTTTAATAGCTGAAAGTATGCAGAAGTTACAGAGAGCCAAAAAACGTACGGAAGAGGGAACTACTGCATTTCCTGCAGAAAATGCGTGGGAATGCTGAATAACTGAATTGCTAAAGCTAAACTGGGTGAATAGCTTAAAAGAAGTTGAAGTGAGAATAGTTGAAAAAGTGGAAATCGTTTTAATAAGTATGAATTTCATTAAAAAGTTAAAAGCTGACGCTAAACTGAACTGTTGGCTTTAAAGGTTGAATATGACTAAAGATGTAGAACATTGTGAGGTCTGAGTATATTTTCTAACTGATTATGACTCACAAATGCAGAAATATGAAACAACTTTTATGAAAAATCTTAAAGCTCAAATGTATTGCACTGCTGAGAGAGGGAGTGAGAGAGAGAGACAGGAGGGAGGGAGAGAGGTAGTGAGAGGAACAGAGGGAGGGAGAGAGAGAGAAGGAGGGAAGGAGGGGAACAGTGGAGGGAGGAAGACAGAGAAAAGAGAAAGAAGGAGGGAGGGAGGCATAGAGAAAGAGAGGGAGGGAGGGAGACAGGAGGGAGGGATACAGATGGAGGGAGGGAGGGAGACACAGACAGATAAGGAGGGAGACAGACAGACAGACAGACAGACAGACAGTAGTGGAATGCAAAGGATCTAGACTAATGTCCATAGTTAGTCTAGTTAGTTAAATACTACAGCAAGCCTGGAGTATCCAAGTGGACTGTCTGTGAAAGGGTTGTCATGGCTACTAAGTGCCTGTGTGGAAGATTTCTAACTCTCGTCATTTGGAAGCTCATTGAGCCAAAAGTATAAGGCATAGCGCATAAGTGAGCACATTGGCTGAAACTAGACAAAAATAGCTAAGTTTTGATGTATAAATTGTGTATGACAAGTAGATATTGTGGGCATGAGAGCAATTTATAGAGAAGGGACAAAGATAATTTTTTTAAGGGTCTGTGCTGTAGCTATGACATCATCCACTCTAGCTCACGCAATACACACTCTGTTTAATTGAAAACAATTCCTGAAATGATCACTAAACTTTAACAGCTTTTTCACAAAAACTAGACCCCAGATAATAATAATACATAAGTTTTATATAGCGCTTTACATGGAACTCAAAGACGCTGAATATTTTGTGAACATTTTAAAATTTGTTTGGCGTCTGTAGGTGAAAGTATGAAGGAGCTGAAACTTTTGGGAGCGGAAGAAGATTTTAAGGATTTGAAGCATGCTCTCATTCACTTCAATGTTAAAAAAGTGTTAAAAAGCTTAACATTTTAAAAAGTATAAATAGTAGAAAAAAGTTGAAGAAGTCCCATCATCTGAACATTTTAACAGTTGAATGGTTTTAATAGCTGAAAGTATGCAGAAGTTACAGAGAGCCAAAAAACGTATGGAAGATGGAATAAGAACTAGAAAATGCATTTCCTGCAGAAAATGCGTGGGAATGCTGGATAGCTGAATTGCTAAAGCTAAATTGGATGAATAGCTTAAATACGTAAAAAGAAGATGAAGTAGTGAAAATAGTTGAAAAAGTAGGAATGGTTTTAATTAACCACTAGTACCACTAATGTACAAAAAGATGTGGAATAATTCAAGTTTTTTTGAAAAGCTTATGCTAAAGCTAAACTGGATTGCTGGTAAAAATGTGTAAGAAAAAGGTGAAGTTGTCAGACAGACGGACGGACGGACAGAGGAAAGAGGAAAGAGAGAGGACAGAGAAAGAGGACAGAGAACAGAGAAAGAGGAAAGAGGAAAGAGAAGAAAAGAAAGAGGACAGAGAACAGAGAAAGATGACAGAGAACAGAAAGAGGAGAGAGAAAGAGGACAGAGAATAGAGGACAGAGGACAGAGGACAGAGGACTGTGGAACAATGTGACAGTTATCGAGGCATAGTATCGCTTTTTCTTTTAAAGCCAACCCCCTTTCTTCCCCCCAATAACCCTCGCCCTCTAAGCCCTCTTCAGCCATACAGCCGTTACAGATACTGTCAGCGGGGCGGATGGTTAAGCCTATATTAAAGGAGTTGTTTCAGATACTTCCCTATGGTTAATACCGTAGGTATTGAAACATCATAGGTTCAACTACTATAAATATTGTATTATAACTATTAATAGGTTCAAAGGAATTAATTGAAATACTTCCCTATGGTTTAGATTATTTTTAGAGAGACACACACACCCCTGCATTCGTGGGTTCTCGCTACAGTGGAAACCCGATGACGAGACAAGAGGCTTTTGATTGACAACCTAGATGTCCCCTGTATGTGAAATACACAGCAAACAGAAGATCTTTACAACCAAACAATTACAATTGATTACTCACACTCGGACAGCCACTTCTGCCTTGGTCACAGAAGCTTCCGATCAGCTAGAGGATCAAAGGTCTGCTTGTCAGGTCGGTCCCCGGGGTTGCTGCAAACCGCATGGTTAAAGAGGAGGCCACCACTTCCCTTTCAGGATGTCCCCGCTCACACGGGTAAGCGGCAAAAAAGAAGAAAAAGAAAAAAAAAAAGTCTTCTAAAAGAGCAAAAAAAGACTCACAAGGTTTTTTGGGTCACCTTGCTCAAGACGAACACAGGTGGTTTTATTATTTTTTTTTAAAAAGCAAAAAGTTAACAAGCAAACAAAATAAATGAAAAAATGAACAGAGTTCAATCACTCAAAAAATGCTCTAAGACACAGGAGGTCCCTACAGTAAGGGTATCGGTCAAGAGAGCAGAAAACGAGCCCGGGGGCTATGGCAAAAAGCTGAGCGAGAGGTCTCTCTTTTTTTTTTTTTTTCTTGGTCCCCCAGGGAGGTGCCTCTCAGCCCTTTTCCTGGTCCCCCAGGGAGGTGCCTCTCGGCCCTTTTCCTGGCCATCCAGGGAGGTACTGAACCCCTGTGCTGAGAGCACGAGGAGTCTGGTGCTGCCCTAAAAAACAGACCCTTTGACTTGCAAAGCTTCTCTTTTTATACACAATTCATCCCCCTCCCTTCATAGATGCAGCTTGGGGGTGATCAACCACTTTATATGACCTTACATGGTAATACAGTCTTAAAGCAAGCATCAGGTTGGATAAACGTAGAAACATCTCATATGACAATATTTCCTATATGCATATGCATTTTGCTATCTAACATACAATCTAACGGCTCAGTTCATCACTATTCAATTCAATTCAATTCAATTTCAATTCAATTCAATTCAATTCAATTCAATTTTATTTATAGTATCAAATCATAACATAAGTTATCTCGAGACACTTTACAGATAGAGTAGGTCTAGACCACACTCTATAATTTACAAAGCCCCAACAATTCCAACAATTCCAGTAATTCCCTCAAGAGCAAGCAGTGCGACAGTGGCGAGGAAAAACTCCCTCTTGGGAAGAAACCTCGGACAGACCCAGGCTCTTGGTGGGCGGTGTCTGACGAGCCGGTTGGGGGTGTGATGAACAGTGGCGATAGTAGTCACATTAATAATGGAACAGTGACTGGATGTAGCGGGAAGCTGCAGGGTTCAGCAGGACGCAGCATGACATTGCAGGGCATCGCTGAGCTCAGCAGGGAGTGCAGCAGGACCACGCACAGCGTGCAACTGCCCAGGGTCTTGGTGCCAACGTTCTCCAAGGAAATACGCTGGGGGAAAAAGCATAAAGGACTCCGGGGAGTAAACTCCCCAGAAGCTAGGATTAGTAACAAGCATTTCTGGGACGGGCTGCACACAAATAGTAATAGTAATAGTAACAGTAATAGAAACAGTAATAGAAAGGGAGAGGAGAGAGCAGCTCAGTGTGTCAAAGGAAGGAAGTCCCCCCGGAGTCTAGGACTATAACAGCGTAACTATAACAGGTAACTAAGAGAGACAGGTCATAAGGAGAGGTAGCCTTTCGGGCTTAGAACTCCCCCCTGCCGGATCTGGCTTGGCTGGCCTGCCTCCCTCTACTTTGTTATGTATTATTAATCTAACAATTATGAAGAGAAGCAGTTGGGCCAGTTAGGTGAACACTGCAACTCCTCACTCCCTAACTATAAGCTTTATCAAATAGGAGAGTTTTAAGTTCATTCTTGAATGAGGTGACAGTTTCTGCCCCCCGAACCCAGATCGGGAGCTGGTTCCATAGGAGAGGAGCCTGATAACTGAAGGCTCTGGCTCCCATTCTACTTTTAGAGACTCTAGGTACCACCAGTAACTCTGCATTCTGGGAGTGCAGTGCTCTAGTAGGACAATAGGGTATTAGGAGCTCTTCTAGATATGATGGTGCTAGACCATTTAGAGCTTTGTAGGTCAAGAGAAGGACTTTAAACTCAATCCTGGATTCAACAGGAAGCCAATGCAGAGAAGCTAATACAGGAGAAATATGATCTCTTTTCTTAGTTCTTGTGAGAACACGCGCTGCAGCATTCTGGATCAGCTGGAGAGTCTTAAGAGACTTATTTGAGCAACCTGACAGTAGGGAATTACAATAGTCCAGCCTGGAAGTAACAAATGCATGGACTAGTTTTTCAGCGTCGTTTTGAGACAGGATATTCCTAATTTTGGCAATGTTACGAAGATGAAAAAAGGCTGTTCTTGAGGTTTGTTTTAGATTGGCATTAAAGGATATATCCTGATCAAAGATAACTCCTAAATTTCTAACAGTGGTGCTGGAGGCCAGGGCAACACCATCCAGAGTAGCTATATCTCTAGATAATGAAGTTCCGAGGTGTTTAGGGCCCAGCACAATAACTTGTTTTGTTAGGGTTTAACATCAGAAAATTATAGGTCATCCAGGATTTTATATCCTTAATGCACTCTTGAAATTTTGCTAGCTGACTGGTTTCGTCTGGTTTGATTGACAAGTATAATTGGGTGTCATCCGCATAACAGTGAAAGTTAATTGAGTGTTTTCTAATAATATTGCCTAGAGGAAGCATATATAAGGAGAATAGAATTGGTCCAAGCACTGAGCCTTGAGGAACCCCATGGCTAACTTTAGCGTACTTGGAGGATTTATCATTAACATTCACAAATTGAGATCGATCAGAGAAATAGGACCTAAACCAACTCAGAGCAATTCCTTTAATGCCAACCAAGTGTTCCAATCTCTGTAACAGGATTGAATGGTCAATTGTGTCAAATGCAGCACTAAGATCTAGTAAAACAAGAATGGAGACAAGACCTTTGTCTGCAGCAGTTAAAAGGTCGTTAGTAATTTTCACCAGTGCCGTCTCTGTGCTATGATTCTTTCTAAATCCTGATTGAAAGTCATCAAATAAACTGTTGCTATGTAGAAAATCACATAACTGATTAGCAACCACCTTCTCAAGGATCTTGGATAGAAAAGGAAGGTTAGATATAGGTCTATAGTTTGCTAAGACCTCAGGATCCAGGGTTGGGGTTTTTTCAGAAGAGGTTTTATCACAGCTACTTTAAATGACAGTGGTACATAACCTTTTAATAGAGACATATTGATCATATCTAGTAATGAGGTGTTAACCACAGGTAATGCTTCTTTGAGTAGTCTCGTTGGGATGGGGTCCAAGAGACAGGTAGATGGCTTAGCTGAGGATATCTTTAACAATAATTGTTGAAGATCTATAGGATAAAAGCAGTCTAAGTATATGTCGAGACTAGTCTTTATTTCTAACGACTCTGCGTTTAAAGGTGAACCGTTAGAAGTTGAGTGTAAAAGGTGATGAATTTTATCTCTAATTGTTGTAATTTTATCATTGAAGAAGCTCATGAAGTCATCACTACTCAGAGCTAGAGGAATAGATGGCTCAGTAGAGCTGTGGCTATCTGTCAGCCTGGCGACAGTGCTGAAAAGAAACCTTGGGTTGTTCTTGTTTTCTTCTATTAGTGATGAGTAATAGTCTGATCTGGCCTTTCTTAGGGCCTTCCTATAGGTTTTGAGACTTTCTTGCCAATCCAAACGAGATTCTTCCACCTTGGTGGAACGCCACTTACATTCGAGGTTTCGCGAGATTTGTTTTAATTTGCGAAGTTTGGGAGTTATACCAAGGTGCTAGTTTCCTTTGCTTCATCATCTTCTTTTTCAGGGACGACGGAGTCTAAGGTCGGTCGGAGGTCGCATGTCGTAACAACGTCTACAAATGCATCAATTTGAGAGGGACTGAGGTTAACATACAGGTCCTCTGTTATGTTAAGGCATGACATAGAGTCGAATGCTGTTGGAATATCTTCTTTAAATTTAGCTATAGCACTGTCAGATAAGCATCTGGTGTAGGAGCTTTTATCTAATTTAATATAATCAGGTAGTAAGAATTCGAAAGTGATTAAAGAATGATCTGATAATACCGAATTCTGCGAAAATATTATTAAATCCTCAATTTCAATACCATATGCCAGCACAAGGTCGAGGGTGTGGTTAAAAGAGGTGTCGCCTTGTGCACACTCTGACTGAAACCGATTGAATCCAGTAATGAGTTGAAAGCAGTACTAAGGCTGTCATTGTCAACGTCCACATGGATATTAAAATCACCTACAAGAAGTACTTGGTCTGATTTAAGGACTAAACATGATAAAAACTCTGAGAATTCAGATAAAAATTCAGAATACGGACCTGGAGCCCTGTAAATAACAACGAATATAATTGGCTGTAATGTTTTCCATTTTGGATGTTGAAGATTAAGAACAAGACTTTCAAATGAGTTATAATGTAATTTAGGTTTAGGAGTAATTAGCAGGCTTGCATCAAAGATGGCTGCAACTCCCCCCCCCTCCTGGAGCCTCTAGGAATTTGAGCATTAATATGGCTGGGAGGAGTGGCTTCATTTAGACTAACATAGTCTTCATGGCCCAGCCAGGTTTCAGTAAGACAAAATAAATCAATTTTATTGTCTGATATCAACTCGTTTACCAGTACTGCTTTAGAAGACAGAGATCTAATATTTAATAGTCCACATCTAATTTTCCTATTTTGTTTTATTGCAGTAGTTTTAATTCCAACTTTAGTTGTTAAGTATAGCGCATCTTTCGTACCTTTGATTTAACCGATCTGAGCCGGGGACAGACACCGTGCTTATTAGACTATGAGTGGGCGACTGCTCTAACGGAAGCACAGAGGGGCGTAAGCACTGCACCTCTGATTACTAATATCAAACTTGGGTTGTCATGGTTTATGTCTGATAAACTCGTTCAGATTTTTTGATATGAGAGCGGCACCGTCCCAGGTGGGATGAATACTGTCTCTCTCAATCAGACCAGGCTTTCCCCAGAACGCCCCTCCAGTTATTCACATAGCCCACATCATTAGCTGGGCACCACCCGACAACCAGCGGTGGAAGGATGACGTACGGCTGTACATTTCATCATTGGTCAGGTTTGGGCAGGGGTCCAGAGAAAACTACTGAGTCCGACATTGTCTTTGCGTATGCGATGCACAAAGTGACTCAACATTCATTTTAGTGATCTCCGATTTACGACCATTACCACCTACGTAAGTATGATCTTACTGTATTTACGGTTCTTTTTGCCAGCAGCTTTAGATGGGTTTCTATATCGCCCGCTCCAGCCCCGGGGGTACATATGACCGTAGGTAGGCCTACTAGTCGCCGGGCCGCTGGCTTCACATATCGCAGTATAGAGCTCCCAATAACCAGAACTGGCTTCTCAGCGGGTGTATCACTGAGTAGGGAGAACCTGTTAGAGAGGCGAAGACGCTCCGGTTTAGAGCGACCGTCATCATGTGCACTCCCTGGTCTAGATCTAACGCTACGCTTCCCTCGGACAGTCACCCACTCGCCCGGCTGCTCGGGGTCTGCCGGGGGACAGCTAGCAGAAGCTACAGAAGCTACAGTATGTTGGCCCGCATTAACTACATGGTGCTGGCTAGCTACGGAAGCATACGATTCTGATTCCATGGTGCGGAGCCGTGACTCAAATTCACTAAGCCTTGCCTCCAAAACAGCGAATATACTACATTTATTACATGTATCGTTATCACTAAAGGAGGCAGGGGAATAGCTAAACATTTGACACACAGAGCAAGAGAGAGCAGGAGAGGGAGAGGAATTAGCCATTGCTAATGGCTAAGCTAAAGTAGCTAACAGTGTTTTAACAATTGTAAATTCAGCGAGTCAGTCGCTGTAAGTGAAGCTAAGTATAAGTGCTTGAGTAAAACAATTGTAATTCAAATGCAATCCAGGAAAATAGCTGCTAATTTAAACAATGAAGCAGAGTTCAGTAAGTTTTTGCCGGAGCAGCAAACTAGCGTTTGTAACACGGGAACACCGGAAGTGACACAATACGCTCACCTTACAGGACAACGGCAAGAAGAGAATGTACCATTCACTAGGTCACAGTAACCTTTTTCTCCCCTAAGTGCATGTATACAGGGCCCCAACAGCATTTCCTCTTTCTAGCTGTGCAGGTTCAGACAGACAGTTACGCAAAGCAATTCATGCATCTGAGGCCTCTTGCAAACACTTCCTCCACACGACTGCGGGGTCAGACAGGCAGCTTTACACAGTAATTCACACTAAAATGTCTCTAAGCATGTTTATAGTAACATCAGTAACAAAAAGAGGACAGAGAAAAGAGGACAGAAGAAAGAGAACAGAGGAAAGAGGACAGAGAACAGGACAGAGGACAGACAACAGAACAGAGAAAGAGGACAGAGAACAGAGGACAGAATAGAAAACAGAACAGAGGACAGAGAACAGAACAGAGAACAGGAAAGAGGACAGAGAACAGAGAAAAGAGAACAGAACAGAGAAAGAGATCAGAGAAAGAGAACAGGACAGAGAACAGGACAGAGGACATAGAACAGAGGACAGAGGAAAGAGGACAGAGGACAGAGGACAGAGAAAGAGGACAGAGAAAGAGGACAGAGAACAGAGGACAGAATAGAAAACAGAGAACAGAGGATAGAGAACAGAACAGAGAACAGGACAAACGACAGAGGAAAGAGGACAGAGAACAGAACAGAGGACAGAACAGGACAGATGACAGAGGAAAGATGACAGAGGAAAGAGGAAAGAGGAAAGAGGACAGAGAACAGAGAAAGAGAACAGGACAGAGAACAGAGGAAAGAGCACAGAGAAAGAGGACAGAGAACAGAGGACAGAACAGAGGACAGAACACAGGAAATAGAACATAGAACAGAGGAGTGAGAACAGGACAGAGGAAAGAGGACAGAGAACAGAGAACAGAAAACAGAACAGAGGACAGACAGACTGGAAGGCCAAAGATATAGACTAATGTTCATATTACTGCCTGTAATATCTGTGTGTGTGTCTGTGAAAGTGCTGTCATTGTAACGAATGGCCAGTGAATATGTTTGTAAACATCCTTTGATGTCTGTAATCAGTTAACGAGCATGTCACCTGCTGAAACTGTCAGCTGGGCCAAACTGCAGCTACAGAGACACTGACAGTGAGCTCTCAAATAAAGGCTCATACTGGCGAAACGATAACTGATATCAGTCAAATGATGTCATCCTGAGAACCACAAAGCCTTTGTGAACGTATCGGTATAAAATTTATATGGATAAACATAAAAATGTGGGCATATCAGCGATTTAAAAAAGTGGTTCCCTGTGCGTTTCGCTGGGAAATGCAAAGAAAGTTATACAGGAGAGTGAATGGAGGGAGTTGTGTTACTCTTGTCGTTTGGAAGCTCAACCAGCCAAAAGTAAAAGGCATATCACAAAACTGAGCACATTTTCTGAAACTAGTCAAAAATACCTACGTTTTGATGTATAAATTGTGTATGACAAATAGATATTGTGGGCGTGACAGCAGTTTTTAGAGAAGGGACAAAGATTAATTTTTTGAAGCTTCACCCTCTGAGCGATGACATCATCACTCTAACCAGCCACACACACACTCTTTAATCGATAAAAATCCTGAAAAATCACTAAACTAAAACAATTTTTTCTCAAAAACTGTAAAATATATCAAACTGAAAGGTAGTAGCCGGATAGCTGAATATTTTGTGAACATTTTAAAGTTTGTTTGACGTCTGTAAGTGAAAGTATGAAGGAGCTGAAACTATTGTGAGCGCAAGAAGCTTTTAAGGAGTTGAAGCCTGCTCTCATTGACTTCAATGTAAAAAAAAAGTGTTAAAAAGCTTACAATTTTAAAAAGTATAAATAGTAGAAAAAAAGTTGAAGAAGTCCCATCATTAGCTGAAAGAGCTGAACATTTTAAAAGTTGAATGGTTTAAATAGGTGAAAGTATGCAGAAGTTACACTGAGCCAAAAAACGCACGGAATAAGCAGAAAAATAAAGAACAGGATAACAATAGGTGGAATGCTGTAAAACAGCATTCCCCCAACTAGAAAATGCATTTCCTGCGGAAAATGCGTGGGAATGCTGAATAGCTGAATTGCTAAAGCTAAACTGTATGAATAGCTTAAATCTGTAAGAAGAAGTTGAAATAGTGAGAATAGTTGAAAAAGTGGAAATTGTTAAAGAGTTGGCTTTAAAAGCTGAAAAATGACAAAATATGTAGAACATTGTGGAGTCTTTAGCTGAAGCTGAAGAATAGTTGAAAAAGTGGAAATTGGTTCAATAAGTTAAAGAAAGTAAGAGAGGGAGGGAGGAGGGATGGAGAGAGAAGGAGAGAGAGAGAAAAAGAGAAAGAGACAAGGTGAGAGGGAGGGAGAAGGCGGGATAAGAGAGAAGGAGAGAGAGAGAAAAAGAGAGAGAGAGACAGAGAGAGATGGGGGAGAAGGAAGGATGGAGAGAGGACAGAGAGAGGGAGGGAGGAGGGATGGAGAGAGGAGAGAGAGACAAAAAGAGAAAGAGACAGGGGGGAGAGAGAGAGGGAGGGAGAAGGGATGAGAGAGAAGGAAGAAAGAGAGAAAAGAGAGAGAGAGAGCAGAGAGAGATGGAGGGATGGAGAGAGGACAGAGAGGGAGGGAGGGAGAAGAGCAATACGTAAAAAAAAAGATAGAAACCAGTTCTCCAGGGAAGCACAGAGAATATGGTATGACGCATTCTTTATTCTCCATGCCAGATGAGCTCTTTTCCTCTTGCAGAATAAATGGGTACCCCAATGTAAAGTAAATATTTCTAAATGATATCCCTAATTTGGACTTAACTCAATTAAAACTTTAAATAATGTTGCTTAAGGCTGGTTGTGCAATATCTTCATGATATGATGTATATCATGGGCCCTCACCTATGTTTTCTAGCTTTGGGGACCCATTCACTCTACCCAATTCGATCTTGTACCCCAACTGTATTCTTGTAATGTCTAGCGGAACTGTTTATAAATAAATAAAATAAATAAAGGGTTGTGTGTTGCTCTTGTCACTGTTTGTAAAGATGAGCAATAGATTGTTGCTGTGTAATGTGCTTCAGTCTGGCTGCCATTTTAGCTTAGTTTATTTATTTAGAGAAACAGGGACAGCTGCATACAAACATTGACCCCAGGGAGAGATGCATAGTGGCTCAGAAGTTTCCAGCTCAAGAGCTAATTTTCACCAGAGTCCCTGGGCAGGTTGATCTTTAACTAAAATAATACATCATACATACATGAATAGTGAAACTACATTGACCAAATCAATAAAATATGAAAAAGGTCATATTCACACCTTTCATGTACTCAGATCTACTCTTATAGACCTCAGAACACACTTACACACACATACATATATCCGTCACATGTGGGTACCTCCAGAACACACACACTTACACACACACAATACATATATCTGGTCACATGTGTGTACAATTTTGATTTGACAAAGCCATTTCTTTGCCTGTCTTTGGCAAACGGTAAGAGTTTGTGCTCCCTATCAGCTCTGTAGGCAACATATTCCACTGACGAGCGTCACACAAGAAAAGCATTTATTCCAAATGTTGTCCTGTGTTTAGGGATCCTGCATTCACCTCGCACTGTAGATCTATAGTTGCTCGAGCTGTTATTTCAGAGCCCAAAGATATGAATTCTTTTAGTGGAGGAGCAGCGGTGTCATGGAGGATTTCAAACACAGATTTGTGTGGATTTTTTAGATTTTCAAAGAAATTTATATTTTACAAGAATATGACAGTGATGGTATCGTCTGCCTTTCTTATCGTGAATCTTTAGAGAGCTTTTATATAATGACTGCCTGAGGGCAGTTTTGTAGTAGCCTGTGACCAACTTGTCATACAATAACGATCAGTGTGGAAACATCATTGCATTTAGATAGGGCCCCTGAGGCCCCGATTGTACGGGAATTTCAAATATCTAAACTGTGCCCTATTAAATTTAATTGTATTTGATAACTTTTTTATGTGTTTTTTAAAACCTAAATTTGATTCCAATATGACACCTAAATATTTGACCTGTTCTGGATTTGAAATGATTTGTCCATCAATAAAGATCTTAGGGCAATTTTGTGTTTTATACCACTTTGTTTATGTTTTTTTTTTTTATTGTAAGTATATGTCAGCTATATGATAAAACAATATGTCAAGTGTTATGTGTGAAGCATTTGAACTCAAGGCAAATATCCCTCTGGGAACAATAAAGTATCATCTGCAAAGTGGTCTCCATGATGTGTAAAAATTAAAACCTTGTCGTAGGACTATAGCAAACACATCGTTGGAAAGGTCTCAACCTGGAGATCAACATATGTCAGTCTGAAGAGGATACATTACTCCTGCTTTGAAATATTGACCTCTGAACCTTGAACCCAGTACATGTTTGAAGGCTTGTCATTTAGCAACAGAAGGTGCTACACACATAAGACCAGCTGTTATAAAAGCCTCTGGACCTCAGCTGTCATGTAGATATTGTCACCAAATGACCTACTGTAAGCACTGTCAAACATGGTAATAAGCTATTTTCACCTATTTAACAATTAGATTTTTTTAAATCTGATGACACCAGTGTGTTCCCCATCCCAAAAAAAACCAGGGTGTATCCAGAATTCTACACTGCCAACTTCTAATTATGAGAAATATACCAATATATTTAAAAACTACAACTCCCATAAGAGACGCGCCAAAGAACCTGTTACAAAGGTTGTGTATTTGTAGTTCTTCCGGGGTGGTTGGTACGGACGTGTTCGGCTCCTGTTTCTGCTGTCTGTCGTGGATGGGCTTCGTTCCATTTCAGATTGCGGCGGCACCGGGCTGGCTGAGCAAACAGTACATGAGACAAATACATGAAACTGTATTTTATTATTATTGTTATCTTTATTGTTTACATGCTCAAATACATCGTTAAACAAAAAAAATCAATATTACGAATATTATCTATTAATTTGTTATCTTCTTATCCGCCGAGCGGCACGTAGGCTTCACGACGTCACTTCCGTGGTATTCCGCGGATTATTATAATTTTTTTTTTTAAACGTTATTACGATGCAAAACTTACTGGAACAAAACAGAGCAACGTGTTGTTGTTGGTAACAAAACCACTGCTTATATATGTGTACATTTAAGCAAAGACCGCTGATCGCTGTCGAATTCTTTGAAATGAATGGTCGCGTTGCATTGTGGGAGATCGGCTTTTGAATGCGCCCAGCTCGGCTCCATAGACAATACCGTAGCCCACTGTTATGTCTTATTTACTGTAATATTTCACCGGTAATAAGACCGAAATAATACTATTAAAATAAAGAAATGCATGATAACATCTAAATAAATGTTTGATAGATGTACGCGTTATAGTTTTAGAAAAGATCAATAAAAACCAAAAGCAATCCAGCTTGTAGCAAAGACCGTTATAACATTAATTAATTAATTAACATAAAAAGAAATACATATAAATCATATGATCTCGTGAATACATTTTATGACCCATACAGTGTTTCTACAACCCCAATTCTGAAGAAGTTGGGACAATGTCGCCATAACAGTCTGATCTGAATCTGATAACAGTGCAAAGGCAAGAAATCGATTGTTGAAACAGGAATTTTTATTGCTGCTGAAATACATTTATGATCTCCGGTCACCAACTTCTGATTTGGACAATAAAAGGCGTTCCTACATACATGAGTAATGAAAAATCAACACAAAAAACATTAAAAAGCTAAGAAGAGAAAATTGTAGCATACTGAATGCTGTTTTCATAGTATTTAAGCACTTTCAATTACCTACATTTATGGTCATTTAAAAAAAAAGTCAAAGTCAAAAACTTTAAAAGATTTCAAGGACCCATGGGACCCTGCATTACCAAACTGGCAAGATCTTCAGGGGCAAGCATTAAAATAAGGCCTACTTATATTCTGAAAGTCACTGCATGGGCTCAGGATACAAAATAAGCCTTATCTATAAACAGTCTGACATACCGACCACAGGTGTAGGCTAGGAGTACTGTGCTAAGAAATACATTTAGAAGACGCAGCCATATCTGTGTATCCATGTAAGATGGATCTAGGAGATGGAGGAAACTGTTATGATGAATTTTCTTCTTCCCCCTGGAAATCGTTAACACTGTACTTAGGACGACACACCACATTTTATGCATTAGCTTATACAGCCGCAAAAACAACAAACATACTGTAGCTCTGATGATTAACACTTCACAAAAAGTGAAGAGCATATCAAGTGATTACAAAGTCCTGGTAGGGACTCACCCTATGATACATGATGGACAGCTATGGAGTGTTTTGCAGTTGTGGTAGTGCAAAAGTAAACAGTACAGTGATTTAATCAGTGCAAAGCTGTACATTTGCATCAGCAGCGGTGGCCCTCTTCTTAATGCTGCTGTCCCAGCACACAACAGCATAAAAAAAGGACTCTAGCCATGACAATACAGTTTAATCTTGCTCAGAGTCACTACTGGTATGGTATTCCTCAGAATCATTATCAAAGTTAATTTCTGTTTCAGTCAGAACTTGAACAGTTCTTTGCATGCTTTGCCATGCTGTTGTTTGCTTGCTTGTTCTTCATCGTCAAGCTCTGTAGACCTTGGATCCCATCTTGAAGCAGGCCCCACGTTCTCACCTTACACGTTAAAACACATTGAGCATTTATTAATTAGAAACTTTCAGAAATATTGTAATGTATGCCAAGTATAACACAAATAGATACTGTACCTGATGTCACATTAGAAAGCTGGGATGACATCTGCTTCAGTGTGTCTGCACGGGTGCAAAGAGACTTCCAATGCTTGTTCATCTCTGCAATAAGAATCCTCTTCTCCTCCTCAAGTCTCCTTACTGCCATCACTGTGTCAAACGCCTTCCTTTTCGTCCTTAGATCTACAGAGTCAGGAATACATAGATGAAACATAAGTCAGTTGTATTTAAGATTAGCATTTAAAGATTTTCTGGGGCTACAATTGAAGCATGACAGATTTTGTGCCATTATGCAACTATTTCACATAGTCAACAGAATTGTGTACATACCACCGTGTGTAAGCTGCCATGGCCAAACAATCTCATCAGATAGAATGGTGTCCAAGGTCAGTTTTTCTGCATTAGGTACCAAGGTGTTATACTTGTCCACTACAGAATTTAAATTTTGTTTTTCCTCCCCTGATCTTCGCCGGCATCCGGCACGTCCTTTGCATCCGTCATGATCTTTATAAAGACGCTGGGACCTTCTTTAACACTTGCCACCAGCTCCTCAATTCGGCTGGCTACAGCAGCAACGTCAGCATCATTTGGGGATGTTGTTGCTGAGAGGAAGAAATCAAGAGATAAGAAATATTCTTCTTGATTCCATGAAAAAATATTATTTCTGGTGTATGGGCAAGTGAGCCTCAACAATATTTTCATATTTCTCTGTAACTGAGAGGCTACACTTGTAGCTAAGGTTGAGTATAGTTAGGTTAGTTAGGTTATGTATTGTCCCCATGGGGATAATCTTTCCATGCGTCATGAGAAATCAGAGTATGTGCTCTTTGACTATGATTACAATGAGCCTCTTTGGAAATGCAGCCAAGCTTAGTCAGTTTAGTACAACTGAAATACAGGTTCAATGCTACATGCAATTGCTACAAGCTAAATTCAAAGCATGACAAGACATTCAAAGTGATAGAGATTCTAAAAAATAAAAAATATATCATTACTTTCATAATTCTACAACCACAGAAGTGATACATCAAGCAGCATATCAAACAGTATATTATACCTTCTGCCCACTCATTGATATCAATGATCCAGCTTTCCAGTTGATTGTTCTGTGATGTCCATTTCCGTTTCATGGCCTCCAGGTTATGCAACTGGCATTGCAGGGCTACTGTGGCCTTCAAACACAAATGACAATGAAGGAAATTGCTACAAATTTGACTATTGTTGATAAGGATTGTAAAGTACCTTCACTATTAGAAAACCACATAAAACACTGATTAAATATACAGTATACTTGTATATACGTGGACTATCACGTAGGTAGTATGAACATTTAATATTTTATATCAAGAAAATGAAAAATACACACATGCAACCATCCATTTATTTAATTGTATTGAATAATATCTGTGTAAGTCTTCCCTATATTTTTGTGATATATGACACTTTATTTTACAATATCGCTATGCATGTTGCATAAGGGAAAACTGGTGGCTTTACCTTCCGATATCGGCGGGCAAGGGTGTGGAAGCCAAGTTGTCAAACTTTTGTTTGTTCCAGCGCATGGCCATGCCAGACCGCCAGCATGTCTATGCGTCCTGCAAAAAAAAAATATAAATAGATTATCACCCTTCTTTCCAGTAGCAATAGGAGAAGAAACTGTGCAGACTTGTTGGGTACAACAAACTTTTCCAAGATAATAACTTACAGAATAGAACTATGTTACTAAACTGCTGTCTTGTGCCTTCAATTAAAGGGTTAGGTAAATAGCACAGGATAGTGAAGAAGTAGCATGAAACAGTGGCAAAGGACAGTAGGCAAATGGTACTCTGACGTGTATTTTTTGATCACACTCCCCCTCCTCTTATTATCCTCACTACAAATAAAATAGGATGATGGTATTTTAATCGATCCATCCATCTGTGTTAAATATTCTGAGCTTTATATTTTCAGAGTCAGCATATATGCATTAGCTCAAAGTGGCTCACCATTGTCAAAAGGATCAAAATTTACTGGCTACCTTACCTGCTTTTGACATGTGCTTTGTGGTAACAGCAATCCTCGAGAGGAAGGCATTGCACTGCTCCACCTCTTCCCCCAAGAGTCGAACCAGCCCTTTCCTGATACGCCTCCATTCCTTTTACCTTTAAAAAGAAAACAAAAAACAAAACCTAAGTGGCAACAATCCTATGCAGGTTTTTAGGGAAAGAAAATGTCATGGACAATCTTTTTTTTTCTTACCTCACATTTGAAATCGTGAGCTTTGGCATGAAAAACAGAAAGAAATGGCCTCATGTGTGAGGAGCTGCTGAAGCTCAGGGCATTTCTCTGTCACTCGGAGGTAAGGCCAGTACTTGCATGCCACATCCATAGCAAAAATGTCACTGGCTTACAGGCCATTTGCTTTTGGAGGTACAGGGGTAGGCAAAAATCTCCCCTGAACATATTGAGGGGAACGTAACGGAGAACCCCATGACGGCACACGCAAGTTCCAGGCCCTCCTCATCTGTTTTTCCTGACGACTTCTGAGATGTTTCACGCGCAGCTGACCACTGCCCTCCACAGACACCTCTTCCAGAGACCTAAACATGGAAGATGGTTAACAGTCCAAAGTTTTTCAAACAAAGTCCTCTGTAGGACGAGATGTTTTATAGGTAAATATAATGAAGTTGTGCAAGTTTACATGACTGGTTGAGGTATGGACGTAGTCAACAAATCTTCCAACGTCGTCATCATTCGCGATGAACACGCCATCAAAGATGGCTTGTTCCTCCGATCTAAATAAAATAGATACATATTAACTTTAAATATTCATATAATAATAATAATAATAATAATAATAATAATAATATATTCCCAATTCACAGCAGATACTTTCAAAGTAATGAACCGTCAATGCACACAAAGGATTTTGTAAGTACCTTGCTGCACTCTTGAATCTGTAGTGCTTGCGGTTTCCATCAACAGATACTGCAAGCATGTCTGGGCTGCATGCTGGGCAGTCAAAGTGGTCCACCAGGCATAATTTGTCCACTTCAAATCGGACAGCCTCCCACTCGAAGAAGCTTTTACGGAAGCTGTCTGCTGTGATGTTTCCGCTCTGTTTCAAAAGAGTTCAGTAAAAGAGAACAAAAGAGAACAGTAAAACGGATCAAATTAAAGAATATACTACACTGAATTAAAATGCTCTAAGTGGATACATTTCTGGATGTTTGAACTATTTTCGTAACCACTCCTTAGAATACATATCAAAGGAAATAATGCGAAAACTTCACTCATACACACTGGTGTATTTGGGGGATCTGGCCATTAAACATACAGGATATTGTGTGACATTCAGTCCAAATCTATACTCTGAGGGCTACAACAACTTCCATATTGTTTAGAAGTAGGCCTGTGCTATGTTTGGCACATTAATCTAAGGGAACACTTCTGGGATCGGGAAATGATACTGGGGAGAATATGTCAAAGTCTGTAGCCAATGGAGTTGAAGTTGAGATCTTCAGAATGACCTGTTTTTTCAGAAATGTCGCCGTGCAAACTGCATGACTGATGAGAGTCTACATTTTTTTTTCCCCGTGCAAATGAGGAAAACAGTGCAAATGTTCATGTGTACTTTCTATCATCATCATCATCATCATGCCCTCATAGTATTATTCCTTGAGTTACGCAATTATTACCACAAATACTTACACGGCCAAAGCGAACAGTACGTTGATCCAGCATTCTAAGAAATGCTTGGCTAGACAGCCCTGGTGCTGCCATCTTCAGCTCTTCAAAAGAAAAAAGGACATCTGTTGCGTACACTGTTGAATGGTGAGAAGTGGCAGGCCAGTAGTCATTGCGGATCAGGTCATCCACTCCAGGACTCCAAGTGGCTTCACATGCCTTGCATCTGGTCTGAGGCAATCTGAGATCATATCGCCCTGGAAAAAGAAGGAAATATATACTGACAGTTAATTCTGACAGACGCAAACTGTGTCATTCTGACAACTGATATGGGAATCTTTGACTAAGGATGAATCAGGGGGACACTTCTACAAACATTTTGTAAGGCACTCTATTGGAAGTCACACTTTCCTCAGGCAAATTAACTATCCCCATTCAAACAAATGTTCATTGTTTTCCTCCACATAGGTGGGCCCATCCAATCTAATCAACACAGAACCAACTGACACCTCTGGATTTCCAGCCATGATAAAGAAAAGTTCTGGATGTGTTCCACAATGTAACATGTATGAATGTAACATAATCATGATTCAAATATTCATATAGTTGTGACAGAAAGTGAGAGGGAGTAGATATGGGGTGTGATCAGCAAATAGCTGTGGGTGAAATTCTCCAGCCACTTCTACAGAATTGACCTCCAACCCACCCATAAAGTTCTTCTTACCATTCATTGTAACCACAACTATGGACTGTCCTGCGTTGACAGTGGACGATCCTCGTAGACAACCACATATTGTCTCTGGCATCTCCAAAGGTACAAGACGCTCTTGAAAGAAAAAGAAAAAAAAAAGATTAACATAGTTATTTACTGGCAAAAAAAATTTATTTATTTTTTTAAGATTACTTTTTGGGCATTTTAAGCCTTTATTTTGATAAGACAGGTGAAGTCATGAAAGGGGAGAGAGAGGGGGAATGACATGGAGCAAAGGGCTGCGCGGGTCAACCCAGGCCTGCGCTAGCGAGGAGTAAACCTCTATATATGGGTGCCTGCTCTACCAACTGAGCTATCTGGCGCCCTACTGGCAACTATTTTTAAACCAGATGTACTTGACGGCTTCATCGACCTATCAAGAAAACAGCATTCAACGTAATTTCCCTTGTGAGATTAATAAAGAATTATTATTAGTTTTTCTGGTGATAACTGAATCAACAAGTCTGAGAATGTGACTTTCAAATACTACAACTTACCCCCCAGGGGTTAACAACACCTCTCCACAACACAAGTTGTGGGAGGCAATGGATGAAAAAATCCATGTGTCATTGAATCCCTGTTGTGGAACACTTGACCTCGGTGGACCCTGACATCACACTGGCCACAGAGGAATGGGTGTGGTCGGCAGTCACAACAACGGATAACGGCTGGACCGTTTCCACAGTGTTGGCAGATCCGAGTTGCCGCATGTTGTCCAGCCACCATGGTGTTGACCAGACGGGGTCTCTCTTTCTCCCACCACCCTGATATGAGGCTCTTTCGGGTCGACCAGTCTGTTGAGGCTTGAGGTGGCGTTTCATCCTCATGTATGTCCTCACCCAGTGAGCGTTTAAGCTCTTGAAGGAAGGACTCTGTTAAAACAATGAACAATATTGAACAAAAGACAATGGCATTTGAGCAATGGCCATTTTATAATAAATTAATATACTGTTTGGAACCAGTGCAGTCAAAATAAGAACACACCCGCAGTAACAGAAGGAAAGTCACTGGTCACTTCCCCACTGGTGTCCGGAGCCCTGACATTAGAGACACCAGTCTTCCGACTCTGGCTGTGACTGGGACCTGCTATAAGAAAAAGGCTGTTGCTTTTTACAGGCAATGACACACTGATGCTATAGGCACAGGTATATAATAGTATGTTCTAATTCAAACCCATGACTTGTGATCATGTTGTATACCATTCCAAGATGTAAAACTAGATATGGAGATAAAGTACACATTTAAATTAACATGAATGTAAAAAAAATCTGACCTGCTTGTTTGCGGGATGATCTGGGCCTGCCGTAAATAATGTTTCCATCACTGTCCCTCTTATTCCACCTAACGTCTTGCTTGCTGTTTGATGGATGACTGGTGGATGGTTCTGCTGACTGGCTAATGAGCTGTTGGAGGTTTTGGAGGTGAGCCTGATGTTCAGCCTCATCGACAACGTCACTCATCTCCTTCAGGAGACAGTCCAACTCAGGATCAGACATGATACACAATATAAAACACACACAGGGACAAACAAAAGACAAGACAGACAAACAAAAAACTCCACTCAAAGAGGAGGGGCGGGAAGGGGGAGAGAGGGAGAGAGACAGTAAGACAGCAGGAGAGAGAGAACACAATACAACAGTAGAGAGAGTAACAAGATACATGACAAACGTGGCTCTGAAAAGTGCCTTTTTTTTGTTATAAGATGCTAATATTAAGTAGTTGTAAAGGACAGGGATTAAGGAACCTGCAGAGAAAGAGAAGAAACAAATCAAAATAGAATAGATCACCAAACTACATATTACAATATGAATAACCACTAGGCTAAGAAGTTAAGTAAATGCTGCTCTTGTTCATTCACAATATAAAGATTGATACATTAAATATATCAATAAAAATAAGTATAATATCAATAAAAATAAGTAAGTGTGTGAGCAAGGGTTCTATCATATTTTGATTATATATAGCTATAGCTATATACAGGATACATAGGATGGCATCCATTTAGCCTAGCTGCTAATGTGGCAACCAAAAGCCACATGCCTGGTTGCCTAGTTGACAACCACTTCAATAAGTTAATGTTGAGCCCTGAATACAGCTGGCGCAGAAATTAGGTCCAAACGTGTTATACATATATGTAACTTGTCACAAATATCTGCCAATGCCAAAAGTAGCTACATGTCCAAATCAATATCAATAAACAAGCACCAAGAGCTCCGAGTTAGCTAATCTAGCTAGCTAGCAGAGGCTCCGGCTAGCTACATTGCATTTCATTTTGATTCAACAAACAGTTGTATTATGTCATTGTCTTTCTAATACAGCTCTCACAGTGTGGTTATCAACAAATACGACAACATGTTTTTTGGCCATAACTTCATCATTTAGGACATGTAAATGTTTATTAATTTCTCTTGCTTATTTGATCGTTGTACTTACCATGGAATCGCACTGGGCAATGGTTTTCCAGGATCGTCGCACACAGTGACGCGATGCATAAAATTGCGCTAAAATATCATTCATAATGAAAAATTACAGTCTTAATATTTTTTTTATCCTTGCTCTAACCCTAACCTAACTACCCCAAAAATATAAGATAAGTAAGCAAATTGGACCAGACAGAATACAGAATTATAGGACAGAGTGTTGTTTACCCATAGCAACAGTTGCTATGTGTCGCTGGTTGGTTGAAATGAATGAGAACGTAAAAAAAAGTAAAAAAAGAAAAACAGTAGGCTCACTATTAGCCTTTGTAAATTGAAATACCATCAACAATTATAAAATATCCCACCTACATTAAGGCATGTTTTAAGCCTACAGCAAAATATGCAACTCCTGTAATTATGTCATTTTAATGCAGCCCAAAATTATATATTAAAAAGAATTCGTGGCGATTCAGAGAATGGTTTCTGCCCCACGAAAATGTATGTAGGCTATGTAAAATCTGCCACCGCACCAATCATTAACAGTCTATGCACCGCACGCTACTGCAAAATACATATTTGTAGCACAAAATCAATCCCTGAAATCATACTTTCCAGCGCAGGCAAACCGCTGGATGGCTAACCCCATTCCGTCAAAATCCAAAGATGAGGGATTTGCATTCAAATCTATGGGATGACCCTCTTCGGTGTCAGGCGACGAATAGGGGGTACCCTCAACGTCGGCTTATGGACGTCTGGGGGAACTGACCAAACGGCAATATGTGACGAATAGGGATGAGACTGTGTTGATAGGATAAGCGTTGTGATTTACGTAAAACAGCGTCTGCTTTTTTTGCCAGCTTTCTTTCCTGCATTTTGCCTGTAAAACGTGTTTGTGTTCTTCATATTTATGTAGAATTATAGTTTGCTCTTCTTGTTTAAAATATGCGGGTCTGGTAGATGTTTGCGATTGGTTGTGTTGTGCAAACCGCCTCTTTTATGCGCGCGCCGCTGGATTGGGAAACCCTGGGTTGACTTAACTAGTTGATAACCAGCGTCGTGATACAGCTTATGGTGAAGCCGGGTAACTGAAAGAGATCCAGGGCATGCTGATCTTGCTTCGTAGTACAGGCCTCAGGTCGGGAGCAGGTTTTCTTCAAGAAACCTTGAGTTTCTTTCAATCTCCTCCCTTTGAAACAGCGCTCTTTCATTTCCTCATTCATTCATTCAGTCTGTATCGGGCGTATTTTAGCGCAGTTTGTTATCGGCATGAATAAAAAAACAGTGCTGGTTTATTAACCATGTTAGGCAGACTACAAAACGTTTTTTCTCTTAAAACATGGCATTTCCTTTTGTTGACGATCCCGTTGATGACGAAGCTGCTTTACTTCGCAGTGTTGCAGTTATGGTAATTTCGGTTGCCTGTTTGTATATTTCTGTTGGTGTTTGCTGTCTTGTATATTTATTCTGTATATTTCTGTTCCGTTGTGTGAATTTATCCTGTTTTGTGTATTCTGTTCTGTGTATATTTCTGTTTGCTGTTTTATTTTGATAGTCTGGTTTTCTGTCTTGTCTTGTCCAGTTTTACTTCCTGTGTTTTCCCGCCTTTGTTGATTACCCTGTCTCTCCTAATGTGTTTCACCTGCTGTGTCACCTGCCCCTCGTTACCTCATTACCCAGTGTATTTAGCCCTTGTGTTTCCCTTGTCTCTTGTCAGATTGTTTTGCGTCCGTTTGTGTCTGTTCGTGTCCTGGTCCTGTCAGTTGTGTTTTATTTCAGCATGTTTCAGCCTGGTACCTTTTCTTTGAATCCCTTTGTTCTTTGGATTTCTTTTTGTCTTGGTTTTTGTATGGTTTTATGCCTGTTGAAGCCTCAGGACTCCCTTGGTTATTTTTGTGTTTTTGGTCAATAAATCCTTGTGTTCAACCTTCTGCCTGCCTGCCCTTTCCCTGCATTTGGGTCCTTTAATCCCTGGAAACCATCACAGAACAATCTGACCAACATGGACCCAGCAGGATTCAAGCCTCTCCTGCATCCACTGGAGCCTGAAGGTGAGCGGATGAGTTCTTTTTTTCCGTTCCTTTTACAAGATGGATCCCACCTCCGCCTGGCACCTCATGATGGTTCGCTGGGAGGAGGTGGAGCAGGACCTCTGCCTTCCTGAGCCCAGAGAGTCACCCACCAGCCTGCCTCCTCCCCAGTCGGCAAACACCTTGGCCATCGGTGCATGGTTTGTCGGTCCACCCCCTCCCTTGCCGACTTCCCCAGAACTCACGTTAAACCGCTCTGATGCCACCTGGTCAGCGTGTGTCCCTGAACTCCCTAGTGTCCCCGAGCTCCCTAGTGTCCCCAGGCTCTCCAGTGTCCCTGAGCTGCGCAGTGTCCCCAAGCTTTCTAGTGTCCCCGGGTTCTCCAGTGTCCCTTAGCTGCCCAGTGTCCCAGCACTGCCCATCGTCCCCGAGCTTTCTAGTGTCCTCAGGCTTTCTAGTGTCCCCGAGCTTCCTAGTATCCCCAGGCTCTCCAGTGTCCCTGAGCTGCCCAGTGCCCCAGAGCTGCCCAGTGTCCAAAAGAGAAATCCAAAAATACCAGCCGTAAAACCTTTTACTCTAATATGTCAATAACAATTTTGAACCTGGGTTTATCCAATGTTCTGATTTTGGTTCTGGAAATGTATGCAAATTAGCACATATTCAATAAGGTAATGTATAATTCACATATTTTAACATAATTCAGAAATCATGTAATATAATGATTTCTGCATGTGTGTCCATCTCTGCTTGTAGGTTGAGTTGATACGAGTCAACAAGTGGATAACATCATGTGTGGCCATGGTTCGTTATGGAAAAGGTACAAAGCTGAAAAAGGAGGATCAAAGACAGAAGCAGGGGGGAGAGAGAGTAATGACATTAATGTGGAGAAGGCATCAGCTAATCAGCAAAACACAGATGTTATAAATGATTATGATAACCACGTTGAGAGCAGGATTGCTCCATGATGATGCACAATGGGATCATGTGGAATCCAAAAATGACACAGAAGTGGACAAAAATGAACATAGGACATTCAAGCCTGGCCCAAGAAAATTCTAAATAAAGATAAAAAAAATATATACTAAGGTAACATTAAGCCAAACGTAGGATCCTCCAAACTAAAAAGGCCATGGACAAATAGAATTTACAAGCAGGTCATGAAGTGCAACCCTTGCTGTACAATACAATGTTAAAATGCAACACAGCAGAAAAAGGTCATGTCCTTATTTGAGGATCAAGGCTATGTGTTCATTTTCAACCTGCAGAGCAATCTACCTCTTCAAAATGCATAAAAAACCCTCAAAGACCTCAAAATCGGTCAACATTCAAGTAACGCATCTCGGCAAGGTAAACCATTTAAAAGGTGAGATGCACTTTAGGCCTGCCAACTACAATAAAAGAAGCAAGATTGCAAAATCCCTTATAAGTGGAATAAGCAATACCTATTACAAAAGGCTGTCTGAGACACCTTCTGCAGAGTTGATGGCAGGTAATTTCAGTCATACCCTGACCAAAGATGTAATCAAGGCTGTTTCTGTGGAGATGAGAAAAAGCACACGACTCCATGATGATGTTGTGATGGAGATCATTTGAATTCAACAGATGACAGGCCTGGTCATTCTCTTCATCTACGCAAAAATTCTAAAAACACCCTTTTTCTGGATGCCACTGGAGGAGTAGTACGTCAGCTCCCAAACCAGAAAAAGCAAGTCCTGTACTACGCTCTCTCACTGCCAGGGAGTGGCAAAAACAGGCCTCCCTTGCCCATTGCTGAGATGATAACCAATGATCACACTGTACCGAACCTGACTTTTTGGCTTTTAAAACTGACAACAAAATTGGGCAAATTGACCACACATAAAATCCACCAAGTGGAAACAGACTATAGTTGGACACTTATTCAAGGTGTACTCTTAGCCTTCAATAGGCAGGATGTGTTGGCATATTTGGACACTGTCTACAATATCATGAAACAAGGGTGCACCACTCATTGTGTGGCACTGATGATCAACAGCACCAGCGTAAACAGTGCTTTATGGATTTTTGGCTACATGTGTGCTGTGTTTTTAGCTGAGTACTGAACTCCAACTTTGAGGAAAAGCCTCGGAGATTTCCAGGACCACATCAAAAAAATCACCTCCCTGATGACAGCGCCAGTGCCTTTTTTAAAACCAGAAGACACTGAGGCCTCAAGGAAAGCAAATACTCTCCTCAGCAACTCTCCATTCCACGTAGACATCAAAACAGTCCAGAGAAATGTGGAGTCCATGTTAGAGGAAGAGGACAACAAAACAGAGGAAAATCCGTACCACTTTCCGTATGTCATTAATTTCCTGTTCCAGGACTACTTGGGGATATTCCAAGTTCCATGATCCAAACATTATTCCTTTGTAGAAATGTCTGCCCAAAGCTATGCTGTGTATCAATTAGTTTCCAGTAATTTAATTAATTTTGACACAGGGCCCCTACAGAAGGAGGGAACTTGGAGCTTTTGGAGACCTGGCAGTTTCCCACTTTGCCTGGTTGGTAATCCAGCCTTGTTTCTCTTTGTGTAAGAAATAATTCTCTGCATTGTTTTTATATTCATTTGAATTAATACTTTTGATATTTTAAAGCTGGTTTCCAGCATTTCTTAACAGTGGTAGAAATTTAAAAAGGGTAAACCTGACACTCTCTTCCTGTTCCAGCGATTACACACTTATAATTGACATAAAATGTCAATTTAAATTAGAGGGCTTTACATCTAGTCTATATCACAGATGTTCCACTTCTGGGATTGTACAGGTGCCGCCGGAAATTCCACCGGATGTTCCTCTTTTCAGGCCGGATGTCTCAAGCCTTCCACTTTCTTTGTGTTGGAATTCTAAACTCTGGTCGATTTATGAGGACTATGGTCAGGGCTAGCGATTGATATAGGTGAACTAGGCGATAGCCTAGGTTGACAAGGCAACAAATTGGTTGGGGGACGCCCCCTAAATTGGTGCTCTTCAGCATATATCTTTCTCTTAACAACATTGATTGACGAAATAAAAAATGAAATAAAACCCTGGTTTCCCTGGTTCATAAACCCCTATGAGTCATCGAGGAAGAGGTAAAGTTACCCTGCCCGGAGGAAGCCCGGGGCCCCCGTCTGGAGCCAGGCCCAGATGGAGGGCTCATCAGCGAGCGTCTGGTGGCCGGGTTTGCCATGGAGCCTGGTCGGGCACAGCCCGAAAAAGCAACGTGGCACCTCCCTCTCCATTCCATGGGCCCACCACCTGTGGGAGGAACTGCTGGGGGGCGGGTGCGCTGCCACACGGGTGGCAGTGAAGGTCAAGGGCCTCGACGGACCAGACCTGGACGGCAGAGGCTGGCTCTGGGGATGTGGAATGTCACCTCTCTGTGGGGTAAGGAGCCGGAACTTGTGCGGGAGGTGGAGCGCTACCAATTCTGGTGATCTGGTGGGGCTTACCTCTATGCACAGTCTCTGTTCTGGAACCATACTCCTGGATAGGGGTTGGACTCTTTTCTTCTCTGGAGTTGCCCAGGGTGTGAGGTGCCGGGCGGGTGTGGGGATACTCACAAGCCCCCGGCTGAGCGCCGCTACATTGGAGTTCACCCCGGTGGACGAGAAGGTCGCCTCCCTACGCCTTCGGGTTGTGGGGCAATGATGGAGACACATGGAGAGGCGTGATTGGGAGGAATGGCCTCCCTGATCTAAATCCAAGTGGTTGTTTGTTGTTGGACTTCTGTGCTAGTCATGGATTGTCTATAACGAACACCATGTTTGAACATAGGGATGCTCATAAGTGTACTTGGTACCACAGCACCCTAGGCCGAAGGTCAATGATCGATTTTATAATCGTCAACCGATCACTATCTGGTGGTGAGTTGGGTCAGGGGGTGGGGGAAGACTCTGGACAGACCTGGTAAGCCCAAATGGGTAGTGCGGGTAAATTGGGAACGTCTGGAGGTGGCCCCTGTCTGACAGACTTTCAACTCACACCTCCGGAGCTTTTCGTGCATCCCTGTGGAGGCTGGGGGCATTGAATCCGAGTGGACAATGTTCAAAGTTTCCATTGCTGAAGCTGCGGCGAGGACCTGTGGTTTTAGGGTCTTGGGTGCCTCAAGGGGCGGTAACCCACGAACACCGTGGTGGACACCGGTTGTCAGGGAAGCCGTCCGACTGAAGAAGGAGTCTTTCCGGGATGTGTTATCCCAGAGGACTCCAGAGGCAGTTGCAGGGAACCGAAGGGCTCGAAGAGCTACAGCCTCTGCCGTGAAAGAGGCAAAGCAGCGGGTGTGGGAGAAGTTCGGAGAAGACCTGGAGAAGGACTTTCGGTCGGCACCAAGGTGCTTCTGGAAAACTATTCGCCACCTCAGGAGGGGGAAGCGGGGAACCATCCAAACTGTATACACTAAGAATGGGACACTGTTGATCTCAACTGAGGAGGTAATAAGGCGGTGGAAGGAGCACTTTGAGGAAGTCCTAAATCCAACTAATACGCCCTCTATGTCAGAGGCAGAACTGGAGGATGATGGGGAATTGTCGTCAGTTTCCCTGGTGGAAGTCACTGAGGTAGTCAAACAACTCCACAGTGGCAAAGCCCCAGGGATTGATGAGATCCGTCCAGAAATGCTGAAAGCTGTGGGTGTGGAGGGGCTGTCTTGGTTGACACGCCTCTTCAACAATGCGTGGAAGTTTGGGACAGTACCTAAGGAGTGGCAGACAGGGGTGGTGGTTCCCCTGTTCAAAAAGGGGGACCAGAGGGTGTGTGCCAATTACAGGGTTATCACACTTCTCAGTCTCCCTGGTAAAGTCTACTCCAAGGTGCTGGAAAGGAGGGTTCGGCCGATAGTTGAACCTTGGGTTGAAGAGGAACAATGCGGATTCCGTCCTGGCGAAGTTACTGTGTACTTTAAGTCTGTGCTACCAACATTTCCATCTTGAGTTCAGCTTGCTTCACGTTTTCTGCCTCTTGTCTGTTCTTTCACGATGAAGGATGAAATCGCCCGTGTGCCCTTATATGCTTCTCCTGCGCGATGGTGTTGCTGTACTGGGTAATGTCATTTTCCCCACTGTACGCTACATTAAAATCAATGCGACACACCTTACAAAAAGCATGGAGGTTGTCGATATGACTAGGTAAGATGCATGTAAATTGTTGCGCCCAACACTGTTGAAATTTACAGCTATATTTTGATTTCTTTGGAACACCACCTTCATCTGCCATTTTTATCTGCTCGCTTTCGGGTCTGAACATTCCGCGAAGCTTGCGCAGAGATCAACTGCGTTATAGGTTGCCATGTTGAGGTGACAAATGGGTTGAAACTTTTATATGGTGTGTGGATTGTGTGAATAGGATGCGCTTCATACAAGATCTGGCAACTGGTCAACATTAGACAAACATATTGGTCCGATTATTTATAAAGGAGTTTGGGCCATGCAAATTACAGGAGTTTCCCAGGAAAAATAACAAACCATGAGGGGTCAGGGAGATAGGGCTAAAAAAACGGGAGAAACACGGTAAAAACGGGAGTGTTGGCAGCTATGCTTTAAATTCATTTTAACTATGTCACACATAGGATTCTTTGGATAAACACTTTGGTTGAGGGCTATCGTTTACATAGCTTAATCCACAAGCTGTCTTTCACAAGCAACAAAATCGTTTTTAAAAAAGGAAAATAAAAACCTAGTGTCAGCCTTGTTAGCCAAACTGCTTTAAGGAGTAGCCTAGCTAGTGTTTTCTTCTCTCTTCTCATTTAACATTTGTCTAGCCTTCCAGCTAGGTAAACATTCAAAGTAATCATAGAAAACAGTGATGGTGCTATGAGGTGGAAAGCTGTGGCATGCTTGGGAGATGTTAGGCTATTGAAAAATGTTGCTGACAAATTCTATTCTATCTTAATGTAGATCCTGCTACGTATGCATTCACATAAAACACTACCTGCATTGTATTTATGGTCATGTAAATAGTAGATACATCTGAATACACATAGTAAATGTAATGGTGTTGGTGATGAGTGGTGTTATGTTATGCTAATATTATTTTATATTTTAAAATTACCAGATGCACTCCAGAAATATTTGCAGAGACACCTCCTGAAGAAAGCTCAGCTGATCCCCCAGGTTCACCTCTCTCTGAACCTTGTAAGTTAGTTTATTTATTATAGTTATTGGTGGTAGTAATATAATTAGTTTTAGTAGTAGAAGTAGTAGTGGGCTATAAATGCATATTAATAAAGCTATAATAATCTGTTATAGTTCAAGATTATGTAAATACACTAAAAATATGACCTCACACTTCCATTCATTGTAAAACTACCTTTCAACCTCAGAGAGAAAATTTGTCAGTGTATTGCCTATTGCCATCATGTATCTGTATTAAAAGATTAACATCAATTGTATGTATTTGCCTTCAGGTGAAGGAGCAACAGACACAACCGGGCCTGCTTCTACACTACAGCCTGCAGACACCCTATCCTCAACAACAACTTCTGATATCCATGAGTCTGTCAGGGGAGAACCCATTGATTCTGCTGACTGGCCAACCCTGTCTGACATGGTGAGGACTGAATTAGTCAGTAGAGGACCATATCATACCAATCCAGATTTCACCTCTCACAAACGACAGGATGGACGAAGGATGAATCTTATTTTCATTTATTTGGCAGCGACAGCGCAAATGTATAAATGAGGGACACATTAAAGCCACATGGGTAATTCTGTTGTTGTTGGAGTTTGTAAAGTTCCAAAGTAACTAAAAATAAAAATGTTCTGAGACCATTATATTGCCTGTATTTCATGTATCAAATATAAATGTACAGTATAATACATACAACATAGTGTACCTATAATGTATATCAGAATGATAACATGAAATGGATGTGGTTTGGTTTGGTTGGCGCAAATCTCAGTGCCGCCTAGGGCAGCCAATGGGCTAGAGTCGGCCCTGACTATGGTAACTGCTCATTAGATCTCTGAAGGGTAAATCCAGCTAGCTAGACTATATGTTGAATCTGAGTTTTCTGTTGCACGACTAAAAGAACTTTTGAACGTACACGTTCCAACAAAACAAGTTCCTTCCCAAGGCTATTTTGCACCTGCCCAAGACAATTGTGATTGGTTTAAAGAAATGCCAATACACCAGAGCACGTTTTTCCTATACCAGAATGCTGTGTGGACTAGCCAGAACCTCCACCGCAGCGCTGTGGAGGAAGGTCTGGCAATGCAAGACTAGGATTTACATATCTTAAAGGGCTAGTAGGGGTTCGATTCATGGGATGTATGGTCTTTTTTTAAAGGGTTTTTAAATAAACTCTTTTTCAGGACTAAAATATGGCAAATGCTGTTTGTAATTAATTGGGTAGGGTAGGAATGAAATGCACCTTGATTTCCCTTGTTCAAAGCTGTTAACATGGCTGATTTCTAAATTTAGAAACAACACCAGCTGTTCTCACTGTTGCTCAAACTGCACATCTAATATGGGCACCAAAGAACTACAGTGGAAATAAAGAAACTAATTCTTGAAAATTAAATCGTTGATTTACCCACATTTTCCTATTTGCAGTAAGTAAATATAGCTGCAACATTATTTTACTCAAAAGAATTAAGCAATGTTCCACATTTTAAAAACCGCAAACAGAACTCAGCTTGATCTTTTCTGACTAAATGTGACCAGCTTCATAAAGATGTATGCCTGGCAGTCTGCAGCCCTGTCACACATGCACACACGTGAACAAACATTTAAACTAGGAATATTGAGATTTTGTTATGCTAGTGCTGTGGTGTTAATCAGATGCAACACAGCAAATCTATTCTACTTCAAGATGTTAAGTTATGAAATATTATATAAATGCCAATAATAATTATTGTTGCCTATCATAACTTGGAATTCATATTTATTATTGTTGTAAAATTCATTTTTTTGTTGAGCTTGTAATGTATTTGTAATGTTATATTGTTTATTAACAAATTAATTAATTTGCAGACATATCGTTACTTCTATATTGAGCCAACTGATCCCTTAAGCTAAAACCATTGTACTGCTTTTTACTTTTTGTGACTCAAAATACAGTGGTATTTTAAAAAATGCTTTTAAAAGTAACAGATGGCAAAAAAATGACAGCTGCATAGGGACAAGGACATCTCAAAGGACAGGTCATTCCAATGATTTGTTGAACACTGCCATCTTCTGGAAAATCTAGTTTGCACAGCTCAGCCTGCTGCTTGGTCATCGGCAACCCAGCACTTAATATAACACAGATGTTATCTGCCAGATGAAACGAAAAGACCCTGTAAGTCATTATAATGAGAAACATTCTCAAATGAATGACTAAGTATCTCAATGTAATGTTTTTATATTGTCAAATCATGATAGAAGTTATCTCAAGACACTTTGGAAAAAAATAACAATTATAATATATTAAAATATATTAAAATATATATATATATATATATATATATATATATATATATATATATATATATATATATATATATATATATATATATACATATTTTGGAGCCAGTAAGGAAATTCTCAACCTACAGTATTCTTCTGCTCCACCATTCAACGTGTACTGCAGTATGGAGGTAGAGGTTCAGTGGCCTCTCAGTCAATCTGAAAACCAGGTTACTACGGCTTCTGGGGATCTGCTCCAAGTTGGTGGAAAATGCCTTCCTTAAAAGCTGCACTAAGCGTACCCTTGGACTTGCAGGTAAAATCACGAGGGACCCTACTCATGTTTTACATAAGGAGTACCAACTTCTGCGCTCTGGGAGGGACTTTAGGGTGCCAAGTTGCAGGAAAAACCAGTACAAGCACTCCTTTATCCCTCACTCCATGACACTGCTCAACCAACCAAAATGGAGCACAAGGAGGTGATTAATACCCTGACCCCCTCACCTAGCACCCACTGTGATGGTGCACTAGCTCCCCATCTCCCCACCCGAACAAGTAATTTGTGTATGTGTGTATTTCTAATAATCATATTATTATTATTCCATAAGAAAGTCTTGTGAGGAGAAAAGTTGTGGATGAAACATAACTTCCAGGCAAGAAGTGACTGCTGATGATGTTGATAATGCAACAGGAAGTCTGTTTGGTGAATAATTACATATCAAAACAAAAGAAAGACCACCAATTTTATCAAGAAGTTGGTTAGGCATGAAGAACCATACAGAGTGATGGACGATAACTTCCAGATTTGGGTAAATAAAGGAATATCTACTTTACACAAACTACTGGAAGGTTCTACCATGATGTCCTTTAATCAGTTGAAAATGAGATATGACATTCAGCAGCAGGACTTCTTTCGATATTTGCAAGTAAGAAACTTTTTTACAAAGGATAGTACTATCCCTCAGTGTCAAAATATTACACATGTAGAGAGACAGCTCTTTCTACAGTTATCTGGTAAGTCTATCAGTTTATTCTATAATATCCTTAAGGGATATAACACCACAAACACTTATTCTCTGAAGGGCTTATGGGAAAAAGAACTTAATGTTAATATAACAGCTGATGACTGGAGTGATGCTTGGAAGAGTGCAAAAACGATGTGTGTTTGTAACCAAGTGAGAGTCATGCACAGGGCCCATATATCTCCCTCTCAACGCCATAAATTCAACTCTAATTCATCTCCACTGTGCCCCAAGTGTAAAATTGTCTTACACATTGTTTTTGGTATTGTTGAAAAGTGCAGCGGTTCTGGCAGGTCATTGGGCAGGAAATCAATAAGATTATATCTACTAATGGAAATAATAATCCCTTATGTCTGTTACTTGGCATATCTGATTTGTCCATTACTGATAAATTTAGAAGAAAACTTCATCAAACACATGAAGCTCTGCGCAAATTCTTTCAGGAAGACGTCATTAACCCAATCACTACTCATTCTTAAATCAAATCAGCTGTTCAAGAAGTTTTGCTGTCAGTTAAACCAGTCAGATTGGCCACGAGATTCAAGTGCCAATCACAGCCTTACAACTCTGCTTTAAATCTGTTCTCTCCTTGTGCTGTCAGCTGTCGTTTCAGGCAAAGCACTCACCTTTGTCAGTCGGACGGCTACATGTATCGCTTTCCCTCTCTGGTTGGTGTGTTTATTTTGGCGATCGCCATGTCGGCTTCCGAGCCTGCTCTTGCTTCGGACCCATTTCCTGTTCTTTGCTTGTCGCCGGAGGCGATTCCGGGTTCCCTCGACCGCGCTGCTTCCCTGGACGTTCCAAGTGGGTCGTCGGACACAAGCCTCATTTTCGCTTCTCTCCAGTCTCTGGCCGGTTCGTTGCAGTCAACGGAAGCACGGCTGCAGGCCGTTGAAAGCATTCCAGCTCCCGCTGGGTCTGCGACCGTCGGTGCTGCTCTCTCCTCCGCAGCGCTGCCGGCGCTCTGCTCCGCCCAGACGGGTCCGCCGGCCCCGGCCGACGCTGCCTTTTCTCTGGCCACTGCTGCTTCGGCTCCGTCCTCCAGCCTTTCGCCGCCTTTGCCCTACTGCCAGCCCCTTCCCTGTAACTCTGCCTTCTCTCCAGGAGCTAGCACTGTATTAAACCTATCGCCCCTTCATTGTTATCTAGCTTCCTGTAGGGAGTATATGAGAAAAGGCTTGGCTGCGTCTACTTTGAAAACCTATGATTTTGCTTGGCATACCTTCTTTTTCTTTTGTGTTTGTATTTCTGTTCCTCTTAAACCCGTTCGTACAAGCAGCATTTGTGCATTCATTTGTTACGACCCGTCTTTTCCAAGCCATTGGAATAATTTTTTCTAATCAGGCTGTTAAATTGCTGCTGAAAGGCATTTCCAAAAATCTTCCTTCTTCCCCCGATCCGAGGCAGCCTATCACTCTCGGTATTTTGCACGCTATGGTCTCGGTTCTCCGAGCGGGGGTGTTTTCTCCCTACGTGGACGCCTTACTGGAGTCGGAGTTTTTGCTGGCTTTTTATGCCTTTCTCAGATGCGGCAAATTTACTACCCCTTCTAAATCTTTTAACCCCGATAGTGATGTCACTTTTTCTGATTTGGCTTTTTATCCTGGTCATTATCGCTTATCTCTCAAACATTCTAAACGCGGTGGCGCTTGCTCGGTCCTCGTCGCCCGCACTGATACTTCTTTTTGTCCCTTCAAGTCTATGCTAAACTATTTACTGTTGCGGCCTCGCACTGGCTCCTTAGCGCCTCTGTTCTTCATCCCCGGGGGATTTCCCCTGTCGAAAGCATGGTTTGGGCTTCATCTGAAGCTGGTCTTCCTTAGAGCTCATATGTCACCTCAGCATTATTTGGGCCATTCGTTTAGGATAGGGGCTGTGACGACGGCAGCTAACCATCTTGTGCTTCGCTGCAACTGCTGGGTCGCTGGTGATCTTCTGCTTACTCCTCATATATTCGTCCAGACGTCGACGACCTTCTCACCAACCAAAGATCATTGAAGCCTTGATTCTGGTGAGCATGCATATAACTGGTGGTGGTGTGTCTCTGTTATTGTGTCTCATTTTACGGAGTTGTCCCGCTTGTGTCACATTTATTCTTTGCATGTCGTGGTTTCTGGCCTGCATCGCCATGCCGGTCATCGTGCCGTGGTTCATAAGTCTGGTTAGGGTTTTATTTTATTTTGGCCAGTATTGCCATTCCAGTCATCGTACCGAGGTTGATAAACTTAGTTGGGATTTTATTTTTTGCTTGTTGCTGGCTTGAATTGCCACCCCGGCAGGTATGCCGTGCTTGTCCTGCTGGTGTAAGGCGTGGAAGTGGAGTTAATTCATATATGTAGTTGTAAGGCTCAGAATTTCTTATCGCTTATGTTTGAGTAATTACTAGAAATGTCTTTTCAATGTTTAGTCTGTCGTTGATTAGCCTACTTGTTTCTGTTGCACATTTCTGAGCTACATATTTTCATGTTTTCATATTTAACTCCGTACAAGGTGGTGTTGTTACTGTTGGTGCCCAGTTACGTACCACTTGAGTAAGTCCTCAGTCTTCATCCTGCTGTTGTTCTGGTAGGAGTGATTCTCCTCCATATACCGGGCCCTCACGTTGCACTGGCCTGACTTGCCTCTCCGGCGGGCATGCTGTGCTTGTTTTGCTGGCTTGGGTTGCCGTACCAGCAGATATGCCAGCCTGTGTTGCGTCCTAGTGGAGGTGCCATTATGCCGGCTGGAGTTGCCAATGCCGGCTGGTGCGGCCGATGCCGGCTGGAGCGAGTTGCCGATGCTGGCCTGAATTGCAGATGCCGGCTTGAGTTGCTGATAACCGACTTCCGAGAAGTATTTTGCCTGCTGTTTTGGGGATGGATCATTGCATTAGTTTTCTACTTCCAGATCCATGGAGATGCTTTGTTAAGACAGCCTGATTTGCCGATGCCGGCCCAAATTGCCGCATGTGATGCCGGCTTGAGTTGCTGGTGCGGCCGATGCCGGCTGGTGTTGCCGATGCCGGCTGGAGCGGCCGATGCCGGCTGTGTGGCCGTTGCCGGCCTGACTTGCCGATGCCGGCTGGAGTTGCCGATGCCAGCTGGTGTTGCCGATGCCAGCTGTGTGGTCGATGCCGGCCTGACTTGCCGATGCCGGCCTGACTTGCCGATGCCGGCCTGACTTGCCGATGCCGGCCGGAGTGGCGGATGCCGGCCGGAGTGGCTGATGCCGGCCGGAGTGGCTGATGCCGGCTGGTGCGGCCGATGTCTGCTTGAGTGGCCGATGCCGGCCCGTATTGCCGCATGTCCTGCCTCAGTTTTCGTCTTTCTGTGTTACTCCCTGCCTGTGCTGCAGGAATTATTTGCTTCCGTTTTGGGGGTGTATCACTTAACTGATATTTTTATTTTCAGATCCGTTGCTGCAAGAGGTAAGTATTAAGGTGTATATGCTAGTTCGTATGTAGCCTATACATTTATGAATGCATGTTACGTCTACATATAAAAAAAAAAATGGGAACCCTTTTTGTCATATGTTGGTTTAAATATCTCTACCATTCTTGCAAGAGGGTTTGTATCATAGCTGAGAACGCTCTGCCTTGTAACTGACATCCCAGCATTTAATTAACATGTTTTTATCTCTGTGTACCTGTCTTTGACTATATGAATGTATTATGCTCGGCAATGTACACTTGGTTTATTTTACTTTTATTTTACTTGATTATTTTATTGGTATAGGATGACTCCTGAATCTCTCGCCTGTATCAATTTAAATTCGAATTTAAATGTATGTGTGAGCCAAATGTATGTTTATGTTGAATGTAGGTTATGTTTGTTTCTGTCATATTTGAAAATGTAATAAACATATATGGGGAAAAAAACAACAACCTGAGGCTGAAGAAAACTAGCTCAATAGCTTTTGATAACTGATCTCTATCTTTAAGTGTTGTGTCATCCGCCAGTTGCAAAACTTTAGTTTCCCTATCAAATAGGAGATGCCTTTAAAGGAACATGCCAACTTATTGGGAATTTAGCTTATTCACCGTAACCCCCAGAGTTAGACAAATCGATACATACTCTTCTCATCTCTGTGCATGCTGTAACGCTGTCTGACGGCCCCAGCGGCAGCAGGCCAGCACATAACATGCAGGTGACTGGTTCCAGTAATCCTACTGCTCCGAATTGTGACAAAAGTGACAAAATAACGCCAACATGTTCCTATTTACATGTTGTGATTTCTTCACAGCGTGACCAAAAAACAACGTAACATCAGACACAGCCATCTTCTAACTGTAAACAAACCGGGAACTATATTCATTCTGCTACTTGGGCGGAGTGATTTGCTTTGCAGCAAGCCTGTCACACTCCGCCCAAGTAGCAGAATGAATATAGTTCCCGGGCGTATATCCATCTATCAGCGATTACACACACAGGATCATTTAAAGTCTATGCTAGGCTGGATTACTTTTTTATGTTTAATGTGGATAGGTTTAATATTAGAGAATGTGACATACTAACGAGGGATTTATCTGATCATAGTCCTATCTCTATATCTCTGCAGGTGGCTAGCAAAAAACTAAACACTGTGGAAATTTAATTCACATTTACTCAATGACCCTGCCATAGTATCTAAAATAAAGGAAGACATTAATGAATTTCTAGAAGTTAATGAGACAGGGGAGGTATCGGCAACTATTCCATGGGATACGCTTAATATGATGAATATGCTCCCCCGACTACTTTACCTTTTTAGAAACTTGCCTATAGAGGTGAGTGAAAATCAATTCAGGGAATGGGACAAATGGATCTCCAGATTTATTTGGCAGGGCCAGAAACCAAGGATTAAATATGCTACCCTCGCCAAGGAAAGTGGAGGGATGGGTCTACCTTGTCTAAGGAACCATTATTATGCTGCACAAATAGCTCCCCTTTTATATTGGTGTAATGAAACTTATATAGCTAGGTGGAAGGAGCTGGAGTCCAATCTGTCAAATCAGTTCCCTACCCAAGCTGTTATAGCGGATAAGGGTCTAATGTGTCATTTAGAAAAGTTGGAGAACCCCTGGTTGACCCACACACTCCAAATATATATATATATATATATATATATATATATATATATATATATCCCACTTACAAATATTAATCTATTTATACTGGAATGCTTCATAGTGACATTAAAGCAAAAATATGAAGAAAAAACTATTCAACCTGTGTGTGCATGGTTTGAAGTGCAAAACAATTCAGGCTACAGCACAAATATTTCCATCCATAGATAAGAATAATCAAGTCTAACCTCTCACAGGCCTTGGCCTGCCAGTGAGTGAGCAATCCAGGCTGCTAACTGTATTTATGAACTTACAAAAATAAAGGTGAAAATTTGAAGGGTAAAATTCAGAGGCTCTTCACCTGGCTCTGTGTGTCTCACTGTGTATCTGTGTGTTGACCGGGTCATTCTCAGGAGCGTCCAACATCTTTACGTTTTAGGACTTAGAGAGTCCCGAGGACGTGTCTCCCTCCCAGCAGCTCTTTGACCTGCCCTCCTCCCCCCACTGTCCCTCCAGCCCTCCTCCTCCACCCGTCATCTGTGGGAGGCAGAAGGTGGAGTTAGAGAAGAGGCTCGAGGCACTGCAGCGGCAGATAACCAGGTGGGTCACAGGGCTCGGTCAAGGTCTTCCTCAGGAGTGGCGATAACTTAACATGTATGTCACATTTGAAGTCAAACACCATGATACCAGCAACATAGCTGTAACAGCTTAAACTCTGGGTGCATGTCACACCTACATCTAAACAGTACCTAGATATCTATATTACTTTGTGTTTGGTCCAGAATTACTACAGAACAGCTTTAAGTTCATTTTAATTGTCATTGACAAAAGAGACCAATTCGAGATATTTAAAGATACCCTCCAGACATGTTTTAAGACATAAAAACATTGTTCATTTCAAAAGTTTAACTACACCCAAAATGTCACTGTCACATGAAAAATGTACTTCACTGACAGTGAAAAATTTCCCCAGCCTGCCAGTGACTCTGCACATACATCATTACTTTATTAATCATTGCAATATTGGTATTCTTTTTTGTGTCAAAATAAAATATTGGCGTTGCAGCATTCCCACCAGTTCGATCACAGGATAATATTTGGATCATTTGTGTTTAATCACGTTACTCGCGGCCCCCCAAAATGTGCCCCCCTGAAAGAATGACAAATTATATAATTATGCTATATATATATATATAAAAAAAAAAAATGCGCAAGATAAAGCTGTTTTCACACATACAGGCAATACGGTTCTCATTCCTCACCTCAATTCATTTTAACTTTAGTCGCGCAACCTTGCTGTCAGGGTCCCACCGTCACCAGCACTCACTCCTCCCTCTCATTCTCCAGCACACACTCCTCCCACTGATTCATACTCCTCGTCACTCACGCAGATCAGTCGCTCCCAGTCCCCTCGGTACTAATTACACACACCTGCACCTCATCAAGCCACATCCTCAGTTCACCACCTGCAGCTAATCAACAACCACCTACATAAGCAGCACAAACACTCACACTCTTTGTCTAGTCTCGTTTCTACATGACGCTCTGACTCACTCACGTTAAAGCCTAGTCTAGCAAAGTTTGCCTTACCAGTACTTCGTATCCTGTTGTCTGTCGCTGCTCTAAACCTGCCTACTCAGCTACCAGATTCCTGCCTGTTGCTTCCTGCTCTTTGTTGGATCATTGTTAATATAGATCTGCTTCACTACTCCAGTCTGTCTCCTGGTCGTCTGTGACACTTGCCCCCATTTTCACCTGTTGCTGAGTAACGTATGTTAACATTCCATGGTCTCATGGCCGGGTTAGCTCAGTTGGTAGAGCAGGCGCACATATATAGAGGCTTACTCCTCGATGCAGCGGCCGCGGGTTCAGATAGTATAAATATACAACTGTTCACTAATTTACCTTAAATCAAGTCACCACTCTGAGGACATACAACAGACTTACGTCCTACTCCCTCAGGTTTTCCTCAAGCTCTGTCTCCCGATCAAATACTACTGCTAGGCTATATAGCCTAAAGCCCCGTCCCTCAAATTGGAAAATACCAACACAATACAATGCAAGGGTGGCTCAGGTGAATAGACAGTCACAGCTTTATACAGCCAACATTAATATATCTAAAAAGCTAGACATTTACAGCATATAATTTATATGATTCACATTCAAATTAGACCAAGTCACAAAATTTAAATTGTTAAATCTTTCTTCTACACATTTTCAGCGCTTATTTCTACGTCCTATATTTTATGATTTAAAATAAAAATTGAAAACGGGCCAATTGGACCCAAAGTCAATACAAGGGTTAAACCCGAGGATCGCGGCAAACTTTCCTTTAGAACAAAGAGAGCACATGCTGGTAAGACAAATCATTTTACCCTCTCTTAACTTTTAAACTCAAACGACACTAGTTAACAAAGACATAAATTTTGCTTGATTATTTTAACCCAGTGGTTCTCAACCTTTTTTGTGCCAGCGCCCCCCTATCCATTATCCAGGTCCCTAACGCCCCCCATCAAATATTATGTAGGCTAATTGCCCTGGATATTAATGATTACGCCCTAATATAGGCCTATTATTGTCGTTACTATTGTTATTAAAAATAATCAATAAATCAAATCATTGAATGACAAACAACACATGTATTAGTTTCCCAGGTATCAAAAAAGCCATGTGAATAGAAATATTTACAGTTTTTTTTTTAAATGCAACCATTTGACATTCAAATTAAATAACAGCAGCCAATCAGAACTACTAGATATGTAACATTCAAACTATAATTAGGTATTATCAAAAGGCCTGCTGCATGGTGTGAACCTCAGCACCTTTATAAGATGACTATAATTTGAATGTCCTTTTTTGGTTGTGAAGTGACCTTGGGTGTCATGAAAGGCGCTTTAAATAAAATGTATTATTATTATTATTATTATTATTATTATTACAAACACTAACAGTAGCCAATCAGAAACAGCTAGCAATTTAACATTCAAATCTATTTTTCATTTAAATTGTTCCAACGGAAAACAAGCTTGCACTTATCATGGGGTAAAAGCAGGATTACACGCACGCACACACACACACACACACACACGCACACGCACACACACAGAAACAAGGTTTTCATTTTGGTGATGACAAACGACTTGAAGAACGACACCTACTGCCGAATGGAAATAAGTTTACAACCTTTGAAAGTTAGTGAGAGCCCTTTGTTGATGCTTAGAAGAGTATAAGTTAGAAGAGTCTAGGATTGAAGAGTGCCAGGATTGAAGAGTCTAGGTTTGAAGAGTCTAGGTTTGAAGAGTCTAGGTTTGAAGAGTCTAGGTTTGAAAGTCTAGGTTTGCTATCGCCCCGTCTTGCGAGTAAATAGCAGAAAAAAAACGTTTGGAGAAGCGCAACCCCCCATCGCGGCTGCGTTTTGAGGAGGTGGAGTCCCGTACAGTAAACAGCGACATCTCTTCCTCTATCGCTTCAACAAGAAAGTTTTAAAACAGCAAACACAAGCCCTGAATTGCCCGGGAGTTTGGGGGACAGCTAAATGTTTGCCAAACAACAAAGCACAGTCGATATCTCTCGCTCGTAAAAAAAAAAAATCTCTCGCTCGTCTCTTTTCTCTTTTCTTCGTGAAATTAAGCTGCCTTCAGGTACAGTAGGAAACGTTGGGTTCTATAAAAGATCTGACGAAAAACTGTTACTGTGAAATATAAAGTCTACTTGTGCTACATTGGGGGATTAAAGAATACATCAGGACGTCGCACCACCCTGCGGCGATTGCTTTTTTCTGAACGCAGCTTCACGCTGAAATACGGAGCTCATTTAAGACGATGCTCTGACTTCCCGTTTCCTGAAGGCAGCACGGAGCTGCGCCGAACAATGATCCACCGTCTCGTCCAGTTGCAGTGCCGTGAACTGGCAGGTTTTTAATGTTGCAGAAAACTGTTTTTTGCAAGTAGTTTAAGTGTAAACATGTATTGTTATTGTGAATCTTTGGTTTAAACTAGCTTTCAAACAAACGCCCCCCAAGGGCACCTCAACGCCCCCCTTTCCAAAATATTGCTTCTAACGCCCCCCATCATCTTCTGAACGCCCCCTGGGGGGCGGTACCGCCCCCGTTGAGAAACACTGTTTTAACCTGTCATGTTTGTAAAATAACTGTTATGGTTTTAAACAATCAGCGAATTATGTATCGATGGTTGTAGTATCGATACAGAATATAGATGTAGATGTTAAATGTGTACACAAGAAAGCTACGAGATTACTATGGGGAATTTGATGAATTACTAGGTTAAACAGATGACTTGAAACCTGTATAATAATTAACAGAACATATTCACATGTCAAACAAATATACAGGCAACCTCTTCACTCAGTCTTTGAGATATAAATTTATTTTCAAAATGCACCAGATTGATGCATTTAAATGTTAAAACAGACAACATTTTCTTACAGGGGAGCATGCCCATGGACCCCCCTAGAGTGCAGCTCTAGTGGCCCCTGGGGCAGTGTCCCCGTTTTAAGTTTTACAAAGGTATTTACTGAAGCTGAGCTGAAAATGTCCCCGGATTTTGTCTCAGAAACCTGGAAATCATTGACATCCACGTTGATAACATCGGGTCTTTTCCCCGTCTCCCATCCGTGGTGCTCCATCTGTGGTGGGACAGATCGCTTTCCATTCGCTCTCTCTCATCCACCCAAACCTAGATCCCTAGTACCTGTAACGTCGAGAGAGCCTCTGCGAGTGTCGGGTAGGTCTTCTTTCCATCTTCAGTGAAGATCCTTAGCTGAGCTGGGTAGATGCATTTTGCTCTTGTTTTTCTGCTTTAACTGCTTAATTGCATCCCGCACCGGTGTTCTCCTCTTTTGCAACTTGGGGGAGTAGTCATGGTCAAAAAATATTGGCGATATTTGTAGAGGATCTGTCTTTGGCTCCACGCTGGTCTCAGAATGGCATCTTTCACTGAGTAATCTATAAACTTGACAATCAGAGATCTCGGAGGGGCAGTAGGCCTCTTTGGCTTAGCTGCTAAGGATCGTTGGGCTCTCTCTATTTGTACATTTGCTCCAGGCATCGGTTGAAGAACAGATTGAATTAGTTCCACCTTTACATCCTTTCCTTCACTTCCTTCGGGCACCCGGTAAATTCTCAGGTTATTCCGTCTTGATCTGTTCTGCAGGTTTTCACACCTGGCCGTCAGGTTCATCTCCTTGTGTAGTAAATACCGTATTGCTCTCTCATGTCTCCTCTCAGTATCTTCTGCTGCGCTAATATGGCTTCTCTAACGACATCGCTGCGTGGTCTCCAAACATTTGAAAAACTTTCGGATATATGACCTTGTTTTAGTTTTACATATCTGCAATGCTTTTTTGTAGTATCTCTTATTTTGATTTTGAAATAACTTTGCTTGGGAACGCTCCACGAGAAGTGTTGTCCACCATGGCACCGAAAGGTAGAGGAGAGGAGGACTATGTTTCTCTATCTCAAGTCCGAGAGCTTATGGAACAACATAAATTGTTTTATAAAGATCTGTTGGACCAATAGGAGTGTAACTATCAAAACTTTTTAAAGATAATGATTGAAGCAAACAACAAGAGATTGGACAAAATTACGAGAGAAGTAGATTACGCGAGAGCCTTCATTATACACAAAAAGATGATGATCTACGGGCTGAGGAAAGAGAATCTGCCAGAGAGCGCTCAGAACTGCGATATGTTACTACTATCAGTCAAAACATCCTCTCTTTACTGGGCAAGATGGACTACTTAGAGGGACACTCGCAAAAAACAACAACATTGTGATCGATGGAGTGCACGAGTCGGGTAATGAGAGCTGGGCAGAAACTGCAACAAAAGTACGTAAACTCCTCTCAGATAAACTGTAGATCTCAGGGATCGAGTTGGAACGTATTCACAGAACCGGACGGCCTGGCGCACAGAAGGACACTACTAGATCCAGACTGATTGTCGGCAAGTTCCTTAAATATAAGGACAAAAGAGAAGCATGTGACCAGCAGCCGCTATGCTTGCAAGAAACTGAGCTCCTACACTCGCCTCCGTATTTCATTAAATAACCAAAAGTCCATTACTTTTTCTTCAACGCCCAATCGCTTTGTCTGTTGTCACGGTGACTCTGTGAAATGTTTGGAGAAATTCACTAGCATGTCTGTGGCTAATGGAGTGGTGGCTAATGTGAACACGTTCTCTAATATGGAGGAATTAATCGACCGGGTCTTGGAGAGGCAGCTAAGTGTGGTTAAATCAATGATCTGCAGCGCAGTGAAGGAAGTGCTGGCTGAAATGAATGCCTCACAGCAACACATCGGGGCAGAACCTGAGAAGCAGGAAGACGCAACTCGGACTTGTTCATCCGTCGCGCTGCCCTGGGAACGACCCGCGGGGGTAGAGAGTTCGCGCAAACTGCGTGTGATGGAATTTTTCTTACAGCAGCAGAGTTTAGTAAATATCAATAATAAAAATGAAAAACGAATAAAGACTGTTTGAGAATTAAACCAAAGTCTGGTCTTTGAGCATTTATTATATTTTGCAAAATATGAGAATACAGATTCAAAGGTACATGCAGTACAACTGAATGAGCATTACTAAAAAATCTAAACATCACATCATCATATAGTCAAAACCTCTGTTAAGCCACCCCTCTAACTTTATCTTTTAGCCTGGCCATAGTTGAAGAAAGGACATCACCAAAAGTCAAACCATCATCACCTTCCTCTCTGCTCTCTGTTCCCAACATTAGCCTAAACAATAGTTTATCTCAGGAGGCAGAAGGAGACATGGCTTGTGGCCTTCTTGTCTTTGTCTGCTAAAAAGATAAACAAAATGAGAAGCTAGAGTTTCTTAAAAAGAAACCACTAGGCTAAGAGTTCATCGCTGCAGCTGTCCCTCTCTGGTCTTTAAGAGTCTAAGAGGAAGGAACAGCATTTTGTGGAGGTTTAAAACAATCTTTAAGCAAATGGTTAAAATCATTAATCAATAATGGTTAAAATAAAATTTGCCACCACAGTCCACCCTTTTGATTACAAAATAATCACACAAAATAAATTTTACTTTTAAAGATTCAAACCTTATTATAAAATTGATCACATAATCAAACTTTACTTTAAAGATTCAAAAATCAAACATATCTTAGAATTAATCACATAATCAACCTTTACTTCTTAAGATTCAAACTTATGGATATAATTATCTATTGCTGAAATGCAGTTTTTGAAAGAGGTACAAAAAAAAACCCTTTTTAATAATAGCAAGCGTTCACGTCTAAGTAAAAATAATAAAACAAAAATTTTAATCAGTCTCACACAGTATCAGAAACGGTGTCCAGGACCTCATCATCATACCTGGACAGACGAAACAAGTCAGAGGACTCAGTATTCTGAAGTGCCTGATACTGTATCATATTTACCATGAAGATGGAGGAGACCATTTTCTTGACTAGTGGGATTATGCAGCATACACAGATCAGGAAACCAAACATCAAAGTTATTAGTGGTGCAACAAATCTAGCTAACCAAGCTTTCCTTCCCCCTTGAAAAACCCAGGCCCACCAGTCCCATCCTGCATAGTGTTCTGGGACGTCCTGTGCTTTGAGATTAGTCAAAAGTAGGTTCAAGTGGTGAATGGTGTCAGTGATGTTTCCTGAAATGTCTGGGATGAATGTGAAGCAGTGAGTCCCTATGATGTGACAAAGGCCCCCCTGTGCTGCTAGCAATAATACTTAATCAACGAGCTTTTAAAGGTATTTCTGAGTTTATAAATATAATGTACAGCAATCATTTATGTCCACTAATTGACAAGCCAAGCAGAATTACAACAGAAACAGCAACACTAATAGACCATATTTTTACCAATAGAATTGAGGATAAAGTTGTTGGGGGGCTATTTATTAGGGATGTTAGTGATCATTTGCCAGTTTTTGCAATATTTCCAAATTTGTTTACACAAAAAAAATAAATCCCGTAGTATTAATAAATTTATAAGAAGTTGCACGGCAAAAAATATTGAAGAATTGACAACGGATCTTAGTAACCAGAACTGGTGTGATGTTTATGTTGAAAATGATTCAAATGTGGCATATGATACTTTCTTGTATAGATTTATTGAGCTGTATAATATTAATTGCCCCATTAAGATGATTCAAAATCAAGAATCCAAATCTGCAAAAAAGCCGTGGATAACCAAAGGCATTAAAAATGCATGCAAAAAGAAGAATACACTATATGCGAAATTTGTTAAAAAAAGAACCATTGAGTCGGAAGAAAAATACAAAAAATATAATAACAAATTGGTAAGCATTATCCGAAATAGTAAAAAGCAATATTTTTACTCCCTCCTAGAACAACAAAAGCAAAATATGCAGGGAACCTGGAAAGTACTAAACAAAATTATTAAAAAAACAAATAAACGAGAGTGTCAAAGTCATTTCATAAATGATAATGAAGACCTTATTAGAAACCCAAAGGAGATAGCAACCGGATTCAATGATTATTTTGTTAATGTGGGTTTCAATTTGGCAAAAGGCATTACTGATTTAAAAAGTAAAAACATAAAGAGTTCTGAATATATCAGCAGGAACCCTTCCTCCATATATGTGTCTGACATTACCAAAAACGAAATACTGGAGATTGTAAATGGCTTTAAAGATAAAAGGTCAACGGATTGGACTGACATAGATATGAAACTAGTTAAAAATATAATCCACCCAATACTAGAACCCCTGACTCATATCTTTAATTTGTCCTTTAAATCTGGTGTGTTTCCAGATCAGATGAAAATTGCAAAAATCATTCCAATTTATAAGAGTGGTGATAGTCATTTATATTCAAATTATAGACCAATTTCATTATTATCCCAATTTTCTAAAATACTGGAAAAACTTTTTCTGAAGAGGCTTGATAGCTTCATAGAAAAATTCAAGATATTAAGTGACGATCAATACGGATTTAGGAGCGGCCGATCGACTTCCATGGCAGTTATCAAATTAGTTGATTATATAGCATCTGCATTAGATAAAAAGTATTTTACTTTGGGTGTTTTTGTTGATCTAAAAAAAGCCTTCGATACTATAGATCATAAGTTGTTAATGAACAAACTAGAGCAGTATGGCTTTAGAGGCCGTGCTTACGCATGGTTAGAAAGTTATCTTGATAACAGATACCAGTATGTACATTTTAAAGATCAGTATTCAGAAATGTGTAAAGTAACTTGTGGGGTGCCCCAGGGGTCCTTGATTGGTCCAAAGTTGTTTATTTTATATATTAACGATATCTGTAAGGTATCCGATTTGTTAAAGTGTGTTTTATTCGCAGATGACACAACACTGTATGTATCTGGGGAAAATCTCCATCAACTAATTGCCGATGTGACCAGAGAACTATCCAGAATCAAGCGATGGTTTGATCAAAATAAACTATCCTTTAATCTAAGTAAAACCAAATATATAATATTTAGTAATCGACAAATTAAAACTAGCATGAGCTTAAAGATTGATGAGGTGGAACTAGAAAGGGTGAATGAAAATAAATTTTTGGGAATAATATTAGACCACAAATTATCCTGGAAACCCCACATCGCTCATGTTCAATCAAAAATGTCCAAAACAATAGCTATATTACATAAAACCAAGTGTTTTTTAAATAAGCCATCTCTGTATATTCTGTATTGTTCTCTTATTGTTCCATACTTTTCTTATTGTGTTGAAATATGGGGGCACGCCTACACCACAAATATAAAACCTATTTTTATTTTACAAAAAAAAGCCATAAGGATAGCCAATCATTCACCGTATAATGAACCGACAAACTCAATATTTTGCAAATTTAAAGCAATAAAACTTTCAGATCTTGTCAGTCTGAATACTGCGGTCTTTATGTTTAAAGTCAATATGAAAATTTTGCCTGAAAACATATTATGTTTGTTTGAAAAACGGGAACAAAAATATAACCTAAGAGGAGAGAATATGTTTAAAAAACAAATGGTTAGAACAAATTTTAAAATGAATACGATTTCGGTAAAAGGGGTCGACTTGTGGAATGGTCTCATCGATGATCTTAAGAGGAGCAATTCCATTCATTACTTCAAAAAACAGTTTAAAACATCAATTTTTGTTAAATATATGATGGGCTAAGACAAACTGTTTGTGATTAAGTGCATATGTCTGCAGGTATGTTTGTATGAATATGTGTACGTGTGTGAGTATATATATGTATGTGTATGTATGTGTGTATGTATATGTATATATATGTGTATATATATGTGTATGTATATATATATATATATATATGTATGGTATGTATGCATGTATGTGTGTATGAATACACGTTTACGCATGTATATTGTTTATGTTTAAATTCTGAAGGGTAGATGTTTTGTAAAACAGGGTAGGCATAATAAGCCACGGCTTCAGCCTATACCTTTTCGGTTACCACCCTTGTTTCTAACGAATTTGCTGTACTTATATTATTATTATGTTCTATGTTCAGTAACCGAATAAACTTTCATTCATTCATTCATTCATTCAATAGGTCCAATCCCATCTGATGCTGCATTAGCATGTTTCTCATAGCTCACATAACAGGAGGAAATTCTCCAAACCCTGAAATCATCATAGCAGTCAAATTCTCAAGACTTTCCTGAACCCGATCAATATTATGTGCATTGTTTATTGTTCCATACGAAGGAAAAAAGCCTGCTGCAAATTTAGTTCCTGGGCTGGTAACCTCTCGCTTTTCTCTAGTAGAAACATCAGATGTGGGCACATACATGGGATGTACATACATACATACAGTTGTATGCACAAGGGAAGTCATAACTGTAATGGAAGGTGTCAAATATATCATACTACATCTTCCTGCCCATCGTGGAGTCAAAATCTGATACCAATGGTCTGCATAGAGCCAAACATAATCCACTAGAGACCCTGCGCCAGAATCATCAGGCCAACGCATGGTGTGAGTCAAAGATGGTATCAGTACTGAAGCACTAAGATACCCCGGTGTGGAGTGTAAGCATGCACTAATATTTAAATCCCCTGTTGCGCACGTACAATTCAAAGTCCACTGACAACCCGTGGTTACCCCCAAATACTGAGAACCCATGCGACGAGGTCGTTCAATGCATAGGGCATGCGTCAAATTCTTCATAAGGCTATGGTGAAACTGTCCTATACTATCAGATGCTTTTCCATTTTTAGTTTTAAAGATAGTACCATTCGGAGCACGCACAGTGCGATTCGCAAAACCCCCACAAGGTGGAGGTTGAATAAAAGCCGAATAGAACTGACCCCCCTCCTCTCTAACATCCTTGAGTGCTGTCAGAGCACAGACAACTTATGTGAGATTCAATGTGTGTGGTTTTACTGGGGTAGCCTGCTTCTGAGAGTGGGGAAATAATGAACAAACATAACAAGAGTCATTATACCCTACATCACGCGTGAACTTCTTACCTAGGCCAAGCCATGCATTAGTGGAGAATGCATCATTATCCTCACAGGATCCCCATCGGTTAGATAAACTTTCAAAAGTCTGCGTCAAATGTGGTGATTCTGTGTCAGATGTGGAAGGTGAGATTACTTCAAGATAAAAAGATCCGCAGGGAAGCCTCCCTAAGGTCATAATAAACACAACAAAGTAACCTTGGTCCGAATATTGGCATTGGTCAATGTTAACAAGATGCCTGTTGAGGAATAGTTTACTTTCTTTATTGATAATCTATTGGTTAAGTTTGTGTGGTCGTTAGGAACTTCATAGCCCCAATCTGCATTACCTGTATACCAAACAGCTTGTTTCCATGAGGAACATATGGGTCCTCCTTCTCTTTAATAACCAATGTCCATCACCTCTGCAATGTAACATACATATACCTCTCTCTCTCCTACTGATGCTCCATGCTCCCCGCACCACACAAAGTCACAGGGCTGAAGCATAAGAGTGGATGTAGTGTTGACCATGATAGTAACATTAGCTCTGTGATACCTGTTGTACTCTGAACGCCATCTACTCCTAGACGCAGAAACTGTGGAACGCGTCACTCGCTTTCCCCTGCCATGTTCCTCACTGGTGTTCCTAGTGTGTCTGGGTGTGTCTGTGTCATTGGGAGAAGTGGTGTTGGAAAAAATGGTTACTTCAGTCAGCGGTTTATCATATCTTTCTAACATTACGAATGCAAAAATCACAAATGCAGTAATGAAGAATAAACTCAGTACAAATTTGGACCCCCCGAATCTCCTCGGAGGGTACCATTTCAACAACTTGTCGTCCTGCTGCTCCATGTGTGCGTACCTGAGCTCCTGTGTGTGTGTGTGTGTGTGCCTGAGCACACTGCTCTGAGTCACAGAGTAATGTCAACAGTTCCTCAGTGTAAAGAAAACAAGGATTGTGCTGTGAGTGTCAGAGCTATCAGAGCTCCACAGAATGAGTGTTTTTGTTTTTTTTTCAGGAATGGGCTGTGTTCAAAAAGGTACAATACCAGTATGTTGGTCACACTTTCTCTCCTCCTTCAGTGTGTTTGCAAATCAGTGAGAAGTGAGTGAGTGACCAGGAGGATCTGGAAGGGTCCTTCCCACCGTCTGGGCTTCCAGTTCTTCCTCCTGAAGCTTTTGATCACCACAAGGTCCCCAGGCCGGAGCTTATCCAGTGGTCCCTCAGCTGGTTTAGGCAGACCTGCTGAAACCTGTTTTCTTATGTCAGAAAGAGCAGAAGAAAGTTGGGTGCAGTATTTCAACATGTCATGTTCACATAGAGCTGTTGAGGGAATTGCCGCCTTTGTCATTTCTGTCCTTACATAAGGAGGCCTGGCAAACAGAGTCTCATACGGACTGAAAATGCATTTGTTGTGGTGTTCTTAGCATTGCTAAAGGTGATACTAGTTGTTGTGCTTCTGTCAGGAGGTCGATAGCCTGACAAAGGTTAATGTCCCATAGAAATGTGAAAGAGTTTGTGCTGTGATTTTAACGAAAACATGTCAGGAAAAAGATGATTTTTATCAAAACGCACAACCCTGAGGCCAGTGGGGGTAGGAATTACCCCTATACCAAAAACACACATCAAATCTCTTCCCAATAGATTTACAGGGCACACAGGTGAGAGCAAAAATCAGCATTTTGCTCTTCTATCTGGGTCTGGATCTGTAGGATCTGTGTGCACACAAGTCATTGAAGCAGTAAATGTTTCTGGCAATACCATACCACTCGCACTTCGAGAAATAATTACTCTACCAGAAAGTTTTTGTTTAGGAAACAATGATTTTTTCAAAACCGAATTTGTAGCCCCTGAATCAACCAAGAATTCTATTTCCCTCCCCTGTATTGTCAACACTGTTGTAGGCAGTTTTTTATACACATCTGATGAATACATAGCATAAGTAGGCATTTTCTCTGCTAATTCCTTCTGTTCTATATGCTGTATTGCATCTAATATGTTTTGCCTATTGTTTGGGGGAGGTGTAGGTGTTTGTGGTATGCAGGAAAGCATGTCTTCATTGCAAGCATGTGTATCTGTGTGTGTGTGCATGTTACCCTCCTTAACAGGCGCACTCGTGTCATCCTGTCTGTCCATTCCACTCCCAGCTCCATCCCCCACCGCCTGTCAATCTGCAAACTGCTGAGGGTCGTTGCCCTGTCCCTTAGACGAGTCCTTCTTGGGGTGGGGACATTCGTAGGCCCAATGCCCTTTCTCGCCACAGTTGTAGCAAGTGTCTTTGTCCACTACTGGAATGTTGCCACGGCCTCTGCCTCTGCCTCTGCCTTTTCCTCTGCCCGCACCCTTTCTTTCTTGAGACATTGCTGCCACAGTTTTTATGAGGGTTAACTGTGCAGCATCACTGTTCTGTTGTCTTTTCTTCTCCGTCTTGTCTCTTGTGCTGGTCAGGATTTTCTCAGCATGTCTAGCATGTCTAACAATCTCCATCAGGGCTGAATCGGGCAGTCCAATGCAGGTCCTGTCCACTTCAGCACGAATGTCAGGGAGCAGCCCACTCAAAAACATGTTTTTGAAATGAGCTTCCCAAAGTTCAACCACTGCTCCAGCGGCAGTGGTGCGAGCAATGCCGCTGTGTCTATCAAAAGTCTCAGACAGCCGGTGCTGGAAGTCCTCCACCGTCTCGCCTTTATTCTGCTTGGTGTTTGCCACACGTGACATGTCGATTCTGTCTGGAAACACGGTCTCTATGCCGGTGAAGAGATCCTCCAGCAGGTCATTGTAGCGGTCATTTGCGAGATTTGCGAGATTTGGATGTTGGAGGACATGATCATCGGTCAGGTCTCCGGGGAGAAGGTGTCGGGTCTTTGCATACTCCATAGGCCCCAGGTTTATCATCAGAAGACGTCGTATTTCTGGAACAGTGGGCAGAAAAGTCTCAATGAATGCCTGAAGGGCCATGGTAAATTGTGCACCAGAGTTTTTGCACGGGGGAAGGTGGCTTGTGGCTTTCCTAATGTCTAATTCAGTCCAAGCCCTATACACCAGGCCTATTCCCCCTGCTTGTGTAGGGACTTGAATCATCGGGAATGCATCAGCTTAATCTTCGTCCTCCTCAGTTTCCTCTGTGAGGCCTTGCAATACTGGCAATCCAGCGGTCGCTGGACTGGCTCCCATGAAAAGCACCAAAGTCAAAAATCTGAGGGGGTCTCTCATATCTGAAGGTGTCTGCCATATGTGGCATTGTAATTTAATCTTAATCAACGCTCATTATCCATCCCGGTGCGATCTCTTACCATTAAAGACGTTAAATTAAAATACAGGCTACTACGGACGTAGACCTGAGCCTACCCTACGCTCATGAACGCAGCATGACTGCACTTCACCACCACACCACCAGGCTACGTGAGCAAACCGCATACGATCGACTTCACAGCACTCGCAAGTCCGAAGAAGTGACCTTGCTTTTAGCTTAATGTGCTTTTGAGGTAAATACCAATACATATAAATATCACTGTCAGTTATGCCACTGAAAAAAAGGTCACCTGCGCCGAATTCATTTTCGGCCCTGACAAGTTTCGGTTTTACCACCAAAAAACAAAAATAATTGCAGATTTAGAATCAGAAAATACCAAGTCCTCCCAGAGTTGTGCCTTTTGTCATTAGTTTTGTTTTCAATAACTTTGTAAACAGTGAAAATAAGCCAACAGCTACATGCAAGGTATGTGGCACCAAGATAAATGATGCCGGATCAACAACGTCGGACTTCATCAGGCATCTCAAAACGCACCTAAATAGGTCAGTCACACGCTAATGTAAAAGAGACGTTACATTTAGCATATATCGTCATAGGTAACAAGCTAACCATCGTCACAAAGTGCTGTGCTAATGCTGGGAAGACGCAGATTATATCTTTATAGTTATAACTATAAAGATATAATCTGCCTGTAGCAGTAGTTGAGCCTCAGACATCCATGGCGCACAGGAGGCGGGACTCACGGATCCATATCCCCAGGAACAAACGCTGTGTCGGGTGGGCAAACTCATGTGATGCGTAATTGATCCCGTGGATGATTTGAGGCTATTAAGTGTACAAGGTGTACCCCGGTCCACCAAACACTGGGTCTTAATTCTGCACATATTTCTGTTACTGTACCTAGTCCTATTTACTATTTCATCCATGCGTGGCGCAGCGGATCCGTGGGCACTCTTCCCTGCCGTGGAGACGCTAACCTCTAACCTCTAATCCTCTGAGTCGGGTCTCCCTCGCGCTGGACTCTGTTTCACTGAGCCTACTAACACTTACAAAATAAATGGCATTACATCAGTGACTTCAAACTACTTATCGTGCGTAATTTGGACTGACACTGAGATGCATGTTGTTCTGTAGCCTAACTGGTGTGGCGCTGCCACTATTCTCTTGATTTCCACTTCGACATTAGACATTTTTTTGAATGAAAGAGACGTTACATTTAGCATATATCATCACTGGAAACAAGCTAACCATCGCAAAGTGTTGCGCTAATGCTGGGAACAGGCACATTGTATCTTTATAGTTGTATATCCATATGATGTGACAGACTTAGGTTATTATTTCACCAGGTCCGAGGGCTAGAGGGATGTGTTAAATAGACCCCATAAAGTTATCCTACAACTGATGTTAATGCTGTACTGTCTGGACATGCTTTTAATTCATACGATTTATGGGACAGATCAGATGGCCAGAGACTTGAGACTTGACTTGAACTTGCCCCTCAAAGACTTGAGACTCGACTTGGTATGGTGCTAAAACAGTATCATAAGTATTTGTAACTTGTGAAACCTAATGCACAAATAAATACAGAGGGATCCGTATCTGTAAGGACAATGCACAAATAAATGCAGAGGGATCCGTATCTGTAAGGCCAATGCACAAATAAATGCAGAGGGATCCGTATCTGTAAGAGGAATGCACAAATAAATGCAGAGGGATCCGTATCTGTAAGGCCAATGCACAAATAAATGCAGAGGGATCCATATCTGTAAGGCCAATGCACAAATAAATGCAGAGCTATTCGTATCTATAAAGGTGTATCTGTGTCCGTGACTCTTATTTGTAACTCGTATTTCATCATTTGTAAATGAACTTAGCATTTTTCAATGTAAATATACGTGTAAATCTCCTTCTATGTGTGTGGGTACTTTTGAGACTGTTTTTCCGCGCGGTTTGTGGCCAGAAGATATTCGTAACTCAGGTGACAATCCCAGCACTCTCCACTAGATGGCGGTGTTAAGTGACGATCCCAGCACTCTCCATAGATGGCAGTAATGCAACACTTATGGATGCCAACTGCTGTTAAACCACATGAAGAAGCCTTGTTAAATGTTTCAGAGAGACGGTTGGCACCAGGTTGGCACCATAGACATAATAGAATCTACTTTGTGTTCCTCCAGGTAAGTTGATATTATTAGGACTTTGTCGTCAGATAAATTACATTTATGTTTTCAGCATCATTGTTGCAGTGCATTTGCAATTTCCTTTGTGTTGTTATGGTGGAAGTTTGCTACTTTTTAGAGTGTGCTAACAGCAAATAGCGATGCTAACTTAGCTAGCTCGTTAAAGTCAGGAATTTGCAGTATGAAATATTAAGCGCTACTTAAACTGGTCCAGTTGTAAAGCTAGTGAATATATTTGGTAGGCCTATCATATGAAACTAGATGATCTAAGTTAAGCTATATATAATAATAATATATGTATATATATATATATATATATATATATATATATATATATATATATATATATATATATATAATAAAGAATTTAAATTTAACATTTGCTCGACATATTGTAACCATGTTATTAGTACAGTAATTGCAACACACTGGGTTAAATACATGCTTCTCCTGTAAAACAAAATGTATGTGCAGTTGTACACTCTGACAAAAAATGATAGTTTAATCACTGAATCTGCCATGTTTTACAGATCAGATGCTGTCCTGGACACCTGTTTGACGAGGTTTACCTGGACCCACAAGACTCTCCTCACAGTATGAAGGTATTGTGGGACAGGTGCCAGACTTCTGCCAAGTGATGATGGTCTGAAGACAACACAGCAGCATCAGGAAAGATTCAGTATCCACAGGATGACTTCTGTGACCTGACAACCTACATTACCAGCTGACACATCCTCAGTAGAAAATAAACCCTTTAGTCTGGGTGAGGACATGATGTGGACAGTTATCTGCTACTCTGTGCATTATGTATACACACTTTATATTTCCATTTCATTGACCATGAATAAAATGCTTTATTTCTATGCAGGATTTGGTCATTTTTAAATTCAGTAGTAAGGCTCCTTAAGCGTTATATAACATGTTTTTTTCACAAAGACGTTTAAACAAGTGATATGTCTGATTTAATACATGTAGAAGGGTCAAACACTAAGTCCTTTTAACATCCTGACTATAAAAATGTAATCTTTTAAGGCAGGTAATAGTGACAGTAAGCAACACAAAACATTTAACAGTTATATACTTTGACAGATGACAATATTAATGAAACTAAAGTATTTTGGAAAGGGTATTAAATCTAATCTGCAGCTTGAAAAACATTTCACAGCATAAATATAACGGACGGATAAAAACTTGAAGTGAAATTCTATTAGTTACTTTGTGAAACAAGAGTCCCTTTCACACAGCCTGATCAATGTCTATGGACAATACAGTCCTTACAGTAGCAGTTAATACTTTAGTTACTGAGCATTTGAGAAGTATGACACCTGTGGAGCAATAACTTCCTCCTGATGGTTTCTCATACTTTGAGGAGAGTCTGGTGGGTCCAAGTACACCTCATCAGTGGTCAGTCAGATCAGTAAAACACAGCAGATTCAGTGTTAGATTGAACTAACTAGGCTATCATTTTTTATCACGATGTACAACTGCACATACATTTGGTCTTGAATAAAGGAGCAGTGTAGTGAAGGTGCTAGTTCTGGGTTTATCACCAGGTTCACTCAGGTATGTCGGCCAGAACACCACTTAAGGCAAATATTCCAGAGTATGAAATGAAGAGCTGAGAGATGGTTCTTATTCTGTTTATTTCTTCCTTTTTCTTGTTTGAGTTTGAGTGTGTGTGGTTCCTATAAAGAGAGAAACATAATACAAATGAATAAAGGAAACATACTGTTTGTATACACTCATTCCACCTTAAGCAGTAATAACATTACCAAACATAATATAAACAATAGCTGGAATATGGCTATATATCTCAAACTCCAATTCAACCCATTATTATATGGGATTCTCAGACATTTTCGCCCATCTGTTAAGTTACTGCTAACATAGACAACACTTCATGTTATGAATGATACGCTTTAAAGCCTCCAACAACAAAACGGCTGGATGCTTTTATTTTGAAAACCTAGCGTAGCCTCGCTAGATACACCTTGATAGTGGTACAGGAAACAATATGTAACACCACTTACTTCTTATTGTACTCAACCACAAAAGTATTGAACAATCCTAACAAGTAGTAAAAGTATAAACATAAACACGATGCTACATGTTTAGACCTGACGTACCGAGTCGGGTGAGCCAAAGGCGAACGTGGATATAATTAGCACAATGGTTGCGTAGTGTAGCAACCCCTTAAACTCCTAGCTAACTCTCATCCACATCAAATAGCAGAAATAACAGCTGGTTTAACGAAGAAATACAATATCACGATGCAGCAGATATACTTACTATTCTCATTTACGCACACTCTGAAGAAAAGGTACCGCTCACAACTACAATCCAACTGACCAACTAACTGTATCATACTTATTAACTGTCACGTCAGCTATAATATAGCTACCAGCACACACTTGGCCACCCTGTTAACAGCAATGAAAAAACGGGAGTAAACGTGAAACATAAAACACAATATGATCAACTGTACTAAATAATAGCAACATTAACATAACTTAGCGCTTAATAATATTTCAGACTGCCATACAAAGACAAAGCAAGCCCATGTAACAAGCCTGACTTTAACGAGCAAGCTAGCTAGCTAAGTTAACATCGTTGATTAAGCTGTACAAGAACGTGAATGTTAGCACACTCTAAAAAGTAGCGAACTGTCACTGCCATAACAACACAAAGCGAATTGTAAATGCACTGCAACAATGATGCTGAAAACATGAATGTAATTTATCTGACGACAAAGTCCTAATAATGTCAACTTACCTGGAGGAACATCCATTGACATATATAAACAACATCAAGTAGATTTTGCGAACAGTGTAGCTAGGCTTCTTCACAGCTTTCATTTATTTTAACAGCGGTTGGAATCCATAAGAGTTGCATTACTGCCATCTAGTGGAGAGTGCTGGGATTGTCACCTGAGTTACGAATATCTTCTGGCCACAAACCGCACGGAAAAACAGTCTCAAAAGTACCCACACACATAGAAGGAGATTTACACGTATATTTACATTGAAAAATACGAAGTTCTTTTACAAATGATGAAATACGAGTTACAAATAAGAGTCACAGACACAGATACACCTTTATAGATATGGATCCCTCTGCATTTATTTGTGCATTGGCCTTACAGATACGGATCCCTCTGCATTTATTTGTGCATTGTCCTTACAGATACGGATCCCTCTGCATTTATTTGTGCATTAGGTTTCACAAGTTACAAATACTTATGATACTGTTTTAGCACCATACTTGGACTTCCAAAAAATGACTTGTGAACATCTCTGCTGTGCGCATATACTGCGCAAAAGCGCCACTCGCGCCTAGGTTATTTAATTGTATAGCCTTGTTAGGCTATGTGCGGGGTGTGCCAACTTTTTTTATGAGATAGAGAGACCCCCTTAAAGACAAAAAGATAATTCGAACACTGCTATGTCTTGCGCGATGTGATCGTCACCACACCGCAAGGTTATTTGTTCGGGAAATTTGCGTGAAAACCCGTGTACAGCCCTGCGGACGAAATCAACTTAATAGTCAAATAACTTGACTTGTTTAGTATGTTTTGCCTTGTTGCAGTCTGTCTCTAAATAATCAAGAGGCTCTTTTTAGAGACCGTCCTGCAGGTTGTCCTTAAAGGGTCCAGAACTTGTTTAGAGTATCGTTACAACCCAGACCTCCTGCAGGTTGTCCTTAAAGGGTCCAGCACTCATTTAGAGTATAGACTATTTATTTTTGCTTGTGAAACTTGTATGAAAAACCCAGTGCGACCCTGCAGTCAAAATCTCTTAAATAGTTAACTATTTTATTTACTCTGCAGTCCGCCTCTTTAATCAGGAAACATGCTATCAGTTTCGTAGATTAATTCTTTAGGCCTTGCCTACTGTTCTGCCAGTTCTCTTGTCCGTCAATCAATTGTCTTATCACCATATGAGAATTCAATCATAAATATGTCCGTGTCTGCCAAAAGATGTCATTCATAACCTCAGTTATGTTTTTGTTACCCAAAATGACCCACAACACATATCAAAATACTAAGTCTCAAAAGTCAGAATAAGTTTCATTTGTTTAACACAATACTAATGATTTTTGCAATTATTCATTTTCATATAATTGACCAGATATTGATTTTATAATCCAATTGAATTCTTTAATTTGGATCTTACCCGTGCTGCCAGAAATCTCTTCCTGTTCGTTTTACGGAGTGGAAAAACAGCTTGGAGTCCTCCGCGGTCCTGGCCTTCTTCTCTCTGAAAAATGTTTTTATTTCGAGGTTTAGAGGCAGGCTGATCGTTGATCTCCTGGTTTGCAACACTCCAGGCCCACGGAGTCCTCCATGCCGCTGTTCGCAACCCTCCTGCCAGACAACGCCAATCTGTGATGGAATTTTTCTTACAGCAGCAGAGTTTAGTAAATATCAATAATAAAAATGAAAATCGAATAAAGACTGTTTGAGAATTAAACCAAAGTCTGGTCTATGAGCATTTATTATATTTTGCAAAAGTTATATTTTGTACTAGATTTAAACCACGATAGATCAGGGGTCATTCACACGAAAGCCCAAAAACGGATATCGGACACGTTTAAAGCAGTTGTGGAATCCCACCATTTTACAGACATATGGAGGATGCACAACCCTACTAGCTAGGATTACACCTTCTTTTCCACAAGTCACCTCACCCATTCCCGTATTGATTATATTTTGTGCTCCAGTTAGCTTAAGGCAATGTTCCACACAATAGCAATAGAACCAGCAATTCTGTCTGATCACAATGCGCTGATAACCACATTTCATTGTGATATGTTAGGAGAAAGATCTAGGAGATGGCAATTTAACAATTCCCTTCTCCAAAACAACGCTTTTGATACAGAGTTTAGAGCCAAGCTGGCGGAGTTTATATCAATCAATACTGACTCAGTTTCGGACACGGCGTACATTTGGCAAGCCACTAAAGGATTTATTAGAGATTTCACATCTTCCTTTGCGGTCAATTTGAAGAAAAAGAGAGAGATTGCGGAGTTGGAAGAATGTTGTAAATCGTTAGAACAGTCTCTAAAGACGTGTTTTTCTAAATCTACACATACTCTTTTAGTCACAAATCGAGCAGAGTTAAATGATTTGCTAAGGAGAGCTGAATTCATAATGCACAGAGTGAGGCAAAAATACTATTTTAATGGTTGTAACCAAGCAAATTGCTTGCTCTGAAATTAAAACAAAGAGAATCCAGAACTGCTATCAACAGCAGCCGCACGGACAGAGGGATCTCAACGAATCCCAAAGATATCACCGCCACTTTCCAATCCTTTAATTCAAAGTTGTATGAATCCTCCTGCAATCCGGATCTGACACAGTGCCAAAAGTGTCTGAAAGAGCTAAACCTGCCCCTTCTTGACCCAGAGGAGGCAGAACAACTGGGTCAACCTATAACGTTAGAGGAACTTAAATCAGCGTTAAAAACAGCTAAGAAAGGGAAAACACCGGGGTTGGACAGAATTCCATCAGAACTTCTGCTACAATATTTTGACATACTAGGACCTTCCATTTTACAAACTTTAACCTCGGCCATAGAGAGGGGCACCTTTCATCAACAAACCAACACTGCACTATTTTTGGTCATACACAAAAAGGGCAAAGATCCTACAGAGGGCTCAAACTACAGGCCCATCAGCCTCATTGGGACGGATATTAAGCTCTATTCCAAAGTCTTGGCACTACATCTAGAACGCTTTATTGAGAAGCTAGTCCACCCTGACCAATCAGGGTTTATACCAAAGCTTCACGCTGCAGACAATATACGCAAGGCAAGGCAAGGCAGCTTTATTTGTATAGCACATTTCAGCAACAGGGCAATTCAAAGTGCTTTACATAAAACATTAAAGAGCAGTTAGAAAACAATTAAAAACAATTTAAAAACATTAAACAAATTAAAAACATTAAAAGACAAGAATAAAATTGATAGTGCAGTATAAGAATAAAAGTTACAGTGCAGTATAAGAAATTAAAGTTAATAAAATAGATTATTTAAAGAAAAGCAACATCAAAAAGATAGATCTTTAGCTTAGATTTAAAAGAACTGAGAGTTGCAGCGGACCTACAGGTTTCTGGGAGTTTGTTCCAAATATGTGGAGCATAAAAACTGAATGCTGCTTCCCCCTGTTTAGTTCTGACTCTGGGGACAACAAGTAGACCTGTCCCAGACGACCTGAGAGGTCTAGGTGGGTCATAATGTAGTAGCAGATCAGAAATGTATTTTGGCCCTAAACCGTTTAGTGATTTATAAACCAGTAAAAGTATTTTGAATTCAATTCTTTGAGGCACTGGAAGCCAGTGTAAAGACTTCAGTACTGGAGTGATGTGATCCACTTTCTTGGTCTTAGTGAGGACTCAAGCAGCAGCGTTCTGAATCAGCTGCAGCTGTCTGATTGATTTTTTGGGGAGACCTGTAAAGACACCGTTACAGTAGTCAAGTCTACTGAAGATAAAAGCATGGACAAGTTTTTCCAGATCCTGCTGAGACATAAGTCCTTTAACCCTTGATATATTTTTAAGGTGATATTAGGCTGATTTTTTATTTATGTTAATGTGGCTTTTAAAATTCAGGTCTGAGTCCATGACTACACCAAGATTTCTGGCTTTGTCTGTTGTTTTTAACATTGTCATATGAAGCTGAGCGCTGACTTTCAATCGTTCCTCTTTTGCTCCAAAAACAACCACCTCCGTTTTTTCTTCATTTAATTCAGTGTTTCTCAACGGGGGCGGTACCGCCCCCCAGGGGGCGTTCAGAAGATGATGGGGGGCGTTAGAAGCAATATTTTGGAAAGGGGGGCGTTGAGGTGCCCTTGGGGGGCGTTTGTTTGAAAGCTAGTTTAAACCAAAGATTCACAATAACAATACATGTTTACACTTAAACTACTTGCAAAAAACAGTTTTCTGCAACATTAAAAACCTGCCAGTTCACGGCACTGCAACTGGACGAGACGGTGGATCATTGTTCGGCGCAGCTCCGTGCTGCCTTCATGGAAACGGGAAGTCAGAGCATCGTCTTAAATGAGCTCCGTATTTCAGCGTGAAGCTGCGTTCAGAAAAAATAGCAATCGCCGCAGGGTGGTGCGACGTCCTGATGTATTCTTTAATCCCCCCAATGTAGCACAAGTAGACTTTATATTTCACAGTAACAGTTTTTCGTCAGATCTTTTATAGAACCCAACGTTTCCTACTGTACCTGAAGGCAGCTTAATTTCACGAAGAAAAAGAAAAAAGAGAAAAAAAAAAACGAAAGCGAGATTTTTTTTTTTTTTTTTCTGGCCGAGAGATATCGACTGTGCTTTGTTGTTTGGCAAACATTTAGCTGTCCCCCAAACTCCGGGCAATTCAGGGCTTGTGTTTGCTGTTTTAAAACTTTCTTGTTGGAAGCGATAGAGGAAGAGATGTCGCTGTTTACTGTACGGCGACTCCACCTCCTCAAAACGCAGCGCGATGTGGGGTTGGCGCTTCTCCAAACGTTTTTTTCTGCTATTTACTCGCACAAGACAGGTAGCAAAACCTAGACTTTCAAACCTAGACTCTTCAAACCTAGACTCTTCAAACCTAGACTCTTCAAACCTAGACTCTTCAATCCTAGACTCTTCAATCCTGAACTCTTCTAACCTAGACTCTTCTAACTTATACTCTTCTAAGCATCAACAAAGGGCTCTCAACACCTTTCAAAGGTTGTAAACTTATTTCCATTCGGCAGTAGGTGTCGTTCTTCAAGTCGTTTGTCATCACCAAAATGAAAACCTTGTTTCTGTGTGTGTGTGTGTGTGTGTGTGTGTGTGTGTGTGTGTGTGTGTGTGTGTGTGTGTGTGTGTGTGTGTGTGTGTGAATCCTGCTTTTACCCCATGATAAGTGCAAGCTTGTTTTCCGTTGGAACAATTTAAATGAAAAATATATTTGAATGTTAAATTGCTAGCTGTTTCTGATTGGCTACTGTTAGTGTTTGTAATAATAATAATAATAATAATAATAATAATAATACATTTTATTTAAAGCCTGCTCATGACACCCAAGGTCACTTCACACCAAAAAGGACATTCAAATTATAGTCATCTTATAAAGGTGCTGAGGTTCACACCATGCAGCAGGCCTTTTGATAATACCTAATTATAGTTTGAATGTTACATATCTAGTAGTTCTGATTGGCTGCTGTTATTTAATTTGAATGTCAAATGGTTGCATTTAAAAAAAAAAACTGTAAATATTTCTATTCACATGGCTTTTTTGATACCTGGGAAACTAATACATGTGTTGTTTGTCATTCAATGATTTGATTTATTGATTATTTTTAATAACAATAGTAACGACAATAATAGGCCTATATTAGGGCGTAATCATTAATATCCAGGGCAATTAGCCTACATAATATTTGATGGGGGGCGTTAGGGACCTGGATAATGGATAGGGGGGCGCTGGCACAAAAAAGGTTGAGAACCACTGATTTAATTTAAGAAAGTTCTGGCACATCCAATCATTAATCTGTTCAATGCACATATTTAATTGTTGTATTGGGCTATAATTCCCTTGCGATAAGGTTATGTAAATTTGGGTGTCATCCGCATAACTATGGTAACTTATTTTGTTGTTTTCCATAATCTGAGCCAGTGGAAGCATGTAGATGTTGAACAGAAGAGGCCCCAGAACTGAGCCTTGGGGAACTCTGCACGTCATATTTGTATGCTCAGATGTATAATTACCTATAGACACAAAGTAGTCCCTATTCTTTGAATAGGATTCAAACCACTTTAGTACTGAGCCAGAAAGACCAACCCAGTTTTCCAATCGGTCAAGCAATATGTCATGGTCTACCGTATCAAATGCAGCACTGAGATCAAGTAATACTAAGACTGAAATTTTGCCACTATCTGTGTTTAAGTAGATGTCATTAAAGACTTTAACAAGAGCCATCTCAGGGCTGTGGTGTGGTCGAAAACCTGACTGGAAGGCATCAAAACTGTTGTTTAGCGATAAGAAAAGGTTGAGTTGTTGAAAAACCACTTTTTCTATGATTTTACTTAAAAATGGAAGGTTTGATATTGGCCTATAGTTGCTCATTAGTGTCGTGTCTAGATTGTTCTTTTTTAGGAGTGGCTTGATGACTGCAGTTTTCAGGGCCTGTGGGAAGATAGCTGAGAGCAGAGATGTGTTTTTAAGGTTGATCGTATGAAATTGTGTCATGTTGGATTTTGTTTTGCGTGCACACTGTGACAACACATATCCTGTACTTGATATGGAAGCACTGACTGTTTGTCTAATTTTCTGAATTTTGTCTGTGAAGAAGGAAGCAAAGTCATTGCAAGCCTTGGTAGACAACAGTTCAGATGCTACTGGTACTGGAGGGTTAGTTAATCTATCAACAGTAGCAAACAAAGCACGTGAATTATTATTGTTTCTGGCAATAATGTCAGAGAAAAAGGACCACCTTGCATTTCTTAGTTCCAGATTATAAATGCGAAGTCTCTCTTTATAAGTGTTATAATGGACCTGGAGATTAGATTTTCGCCATCTGCGTTCAGCTTTTCGACACTCTCTTTTTTCTGTTCTCACAACTATAAAATTTCTCCATGGAGATCTTTTCTTACCAGAGACAACTTTGACCTTAGTGGGAGCAATAGCATCAATAACATTCGTAATTTTACAGTTGAAATTATCTACAAGCTCAGTGACTGAGGCCCCAGTGAGGGTGGGTATAGAGGAGAAAAGCTGAATGAATGATTCACTGGTGTTTTCAGTGATATACCGTTTTCTGATTTAACTTTGTTTGAACACTTTTGGGCACAGAGATGGTGCCGTTAAAGAAAACACAGGAATGATCAGAGAGAGCAACATCAGTCACCACAACCTTGGAAATGTTCAGACCCTTGGAGATAATCAAGTCCAGAGTGTGCCCCTTATTGTGCCTGGGCTGTGTCACATGCTGAGTCAGTCCATAGCTCTCAAAAACACAACACAGTTCTTTGGTCCCTCGGTCCTGGGGATTGTCAACATGAATGTTAAAATCACCAGCAATAATTACACGGTCAAAGTTAATACAGATTATAGACAGCAGTTCAGTAAAGTCGTCAAAGAAGGATGCACAGTATTTAGGTGGCCTGTAGATATTTAGAAGTAGAGCTTGAGGGGAGGATCTTAGCTGAAGAGCCACATATTCAAAAGAAGCAAAATATCCGTAAGATAATTGCGTACATTGGAATGAGTCATTAAACAAAATGGCGACTCCACCTCCTTTCTTATTCACTCTATTCTCACTCATAAAACTAAAGTTAGGGGGGTGCTGACTCAATGAGAACAGCAGCACTGTTATTATGGTCCAACCAGGTTTCAGTTAAAAACATAAAATCAAGATTGTGCTTGATAATAAAATCATTGATTAAAAATGATTTTCCCGCCAAAGACCTGACGTTTAGTGCTAGTGTTAGTGTGTTTTAATTTTTTGGGACAGACTGTGGCTGACGAGGAATGGATGCTAAGTTTGCAAAGTTTGCAGTTACGTGCTTATTCGCCATTCTTTTTCTATTACCTATCACAACATAAATTGTGGAAGAATCTAATACGCAGGGCCCAGGCTTGTCTTGGAAAGAGTCATGAGTGCTACTAGGCATGCAGCCTGGACCCGGCCCATATCAGTTAATGCTTGCTGCATTTTGCACACAAGTATCCTTATCAGTTTGGGGAGAAGGAGTTAACTGCCGTCCTTGAGGTGGCAGAGGTGCCTGGCGTTTTACGATGGGAGAAGGAAGGGGGGCATACTTGGTTCCAGCATTTACCAGCTGCTTCATCTGGTCAGTGAACTCCAACATGGGGATGGGGGAAAGAGGGGAGAGTGACGTATCCTTAAAGAGGTCCTCAAAGCTGTCGTGGTTGTCCAAGGGGTTTGAGGAGTGTTGGACGGGTGAGATGGGGGGTTGAGATTTCTCATCTCCGCTCTTTGGTCTCCCATTCAATTCAATTCAATTTTATTTATAGTATCAAATCATAACATAGGTTATCTCGAGACACTTTACAGATAGAGTAGGTCTAGACCACACTCTATAATTTACAAAACCCCAACAATTACAATAAGTCCCTCAAGAGCAAGCAGTGCGACAGTGGTGAGGAAAAACTCCCTCTTGGGAAGAAACTCGGACAGACCCAGGCTCTTGGTAGGCGGTGTCTGACGAGCCGGTTGGGGGTGTGATGAACAGTGGCAATAGTAGTCACATTAATAATGGAACAGTGACTTCAATGGTAGTTGTAGTAGTTCATGTCATATCAGGGCGCTGCAGGGCGTTACAGGATGTAGCGTGGCCCAGCAGAGCATGGATGGATGTATCGGGAAGCTGCAGGGTTCAGCAGGAAGCAGCAGGGTTCCGCCAGAAGCAGCAGGGTTCAGCAGGACCTTGCAGGGCACCGCTGAGCTCAGCAGGGAGTGCAGCAGGACCACGGCAACAGCTGGAACCAGGATCTTGGTGCCAACGTTCTCCAAGGAAATACGCTGGGGGAAAAAACATAAGGACTCCGGGGAGTAAACTCCCCAGAAGCTAGGATTAGTAACCAGCATTTCTGGGAAGGGATACACACAAATAGTAATAGTAATAGTAATAGAAAGGTAGAGGAGAGAGCAGCTCAGTGTGTCAAAGGAATCCCATGGTCAAATCTTTGCTCAGGTGGGGGCTGTGGTGGCTCACTGTCGCACTTTGTTGTGTCTTCCTCTTGTTTTGGTTCATCTTGTCTCGTGTCCTTGGCCAAGGGAGCAGATGTGTGGCGCAGAAAGTAAAGTAGGCTAGAGGTGAACAGCTTTACTCCTGGCTTGTTAAGGAATAGTCCATCTGCTTTAAAAAGATGTCTGCAGAAAATGTTAAAATTGTCAATGAACTGCAGAGAATGGTTGTTGGTACATGCAGTTGAAAGCCATCTGTTCAGTGCCAACAGTCTGCCGAATCTCTTAGCTCCTCCTCTGACTGGCGGTATATGGCCAATGATAAACACCTTTGCGTTTAGGGAGCTGACTGCGTTCAGCAGATTCATAAAGTCACGATTCAGCACTTCAGACTCTTGCTTTACAACATAATTTGACCCTATATGCAGTATAATGTTCTTCACAGTTGGGTGTGCTGCTATGATATCCTTGATTCTTTGGGCCAAGTCAGACACCATGTCTTTGGGAAAACAGAGTATTTTGGTGTTTTTACTGCTTTTTTTATCTTTCACAGCAGAGTCACCCACAATCAGAGTTTGGGGCCCAGTTGTTAGCTTTCCCTGTAGCTTTTTACTTTTAGAATTGCTCTCAGTCCTTACCCTGCTGTGTGACGATGAGACGTAATCCAGGTCATGTCCAGGGTCCTGCAGCAGAGGAGCAAATCTGTTCTTCACCTGCACACTCAGTTGTTGGGGAGGCATTTTGTTGCTAATTTTCCCTTTTGCAGCTGTCCACGACTGTGTCCTGCTAAGTACAGGGGTTGAAGAGGCGCTCTGCCTGGATGATAATGCAGGCCAGCCGGTCGTATCACAAATCTCAGGGCGCTGTGCTCTGCCCGTTAGTCGTCCTCCTATTTCCCAGGAAAATGATTTACTCTTAGGCTTTGCACCAAAAGAGTTCCAGGGAGGACTGCCACTTGTTGATTTATTATCCGTTCCACAGTCCTCTTGTTTCTTTGTGGTCTTGCTGGTGCTAGTTAGCCGTGTGTTAGCACGGTTGCAACTGACTGACTCAGATTATATATTATATATTAAAGTGTCTGACAACATTATGTAAAGGATCCCTACAGAGATATACCCTTTTGTTAAAGATCCTTTTTGGTTTAACCAGAAACAGCTGAGATCGCCAAATTCACCGGACTCCATTTAAATAAACATAACTTTTTGCATGTATAGAGCCAGCATATTTTCACATGTAAATGGGAAAATTAAGGGTTTATTTCAACCAAACCAGAGTGGTGATTTTTTGAACAGTGGTTGCCCAATGACATTGCAGCTTGTTTTGCCACTGCTGACTGCAGCAGTCTTGCTTAATACTCAAAAAATGGATGTTCCCATTAGTCACTTAGGGCGTTTTCACACATGAAAGTCCAAACCAAGGTCCGGACCAAGCTTCATGTTTTTGTTACATTGTATACATTTGATCCGGTAAGTAAGGTTTTGGTTTCACACTGCAGTTATGCAAGCGCACTAAAGATCTATACGTGACAAAACTACGTCCTGCCGTCATCACATACGTGAGCTGCGTCTTCAGATACTTCTAAGTGATTGGTTTGTTGACGGGCTTCCCCGTCCTCTCGTATCCTCTCTCTGTGTCAGAGTTTTTTCAACTGACTGCTGCTCTCCCCAACTGCCGCGGCTCTTTTTGTTTTGTTGTGATGTTGAGAAGCAAGACAGGAACTTTATTTCTGGAGCATTTATTCAGAGACAAACGGAAATCTACACTGTACATTTACTACCACTTAACAAATAAACTGCTGATGTATTCTCTGCTCTGATAGCCGACAGCTGTCTGCTCTGAGCGCATTCACCGTCACTCACTTTCTATTACTAAGCACCGAGCTATTCCTTAAAGGAGCTTCCCCGGTCTTGTAACACAAGGAGAGCCTGCCAGAGCTTCTTGTATTTGGAAAGTCCAGACCAAATAAGATATGTGTGTGAACGCCCTTAGACAAAAAAACATAGGAAGATATGGTGCAGTAGTTCTGTACAAAATACATGTATTTGCTTTCTTTCTGGGAATGAGATGAGAAGATGAATGTCAATCCTATGAATCATATGCGTGTTGAGTACGGAGCTGGAGTCAAAACATATTTACTATATATATATATATTAGGGCTGTCAAAATTAACGCGTTAATTTTTGCTTTAATTTTTTAATATTTAACTCGTTAAAAAAAATTAACGAAATTAACGCAGCTGTGTTTGTTTACTTCATGTGGCGGCTGAGAAACGTAATACGTCTCCATAAGAGCAGGCGGCGCTACTCTAGGAGGGACTTACCTGATTGAAGTAGGCTTACGGGCCAGTCAAGAGTTGAAACATGGACCAGTAAGATCCCAAAGAAAAAAAAGATGATGTGTTAGAATCCAGAAATGAATGGGCACGGGCTATAAACGGGACCGAAAGTACTAGTTCCGACATGTTGTCTCGTCAGGAGAGATGCGCCACCCGGTAAGCTGCTGTTTCGCTACATTGAGCTGCGGTTTAAGTTTGATTTGTGTTTGCTACTGCTGTGCTGCCGATATATGCGTCGCGGATTTGTTTGCTTGATAACTGTTACGTTGGTCACGCTGATAAAACCTTATTTGCAGTCTGATGTTTAACGCTGTCGACTCGATAGTATCCGTGACTATATTCCAGTAAATGTTTGAAATTGGTGCGTCTCACTGTCACACAAGCTACTTCCTGGTTGCGGTGCTGGAAGGGAAATGTAGTCAATCGCTTCACATTGGTAATGGATTGCTGTGCACAGCGTCGCTATCTAAAACTACACTCACTGTTTTCACTTTAGGCCAACATACATCTTTGTGGTTTTGGGTTACTGGTTTAATGTGTAACATTGATATTGATGTGCATTTCTGTGTTTAGATATATGTGCTTTGCTTAGTCATTCAGATTAAACACTATGTATATTATAATATTTATGATATTAAGTACTGCCTAGATTGTAATTTATATTCTATCTATATATATATAATTTGTATATATAATTTGTATATTATTCAGAATATGGTATATTAGGTATGTGGCTAATATTGGGGGTGGTGACAAAAATCTGCTCTCAAGTCGGACAGTTTCTAGCCGTTTCAGCAGCCTTCAGCAGGACTAAATAAGCCAAATTATTGCTGCTGTTGTTCTGAAAGATATTAAACATTCTGAACTTAGCAGAACATTTCCTTGTTTGTTTTTTCTTCATATTTGCAAAGTTAAGTGATTTAGCATTTAAATATCCATTACTACAAGCTTCAGTCTCAATTTTAAAAAAGCGATTAATCGCAATTAACTACAGCAAAATGTGCAATTAATTAGTTAATTTTTTTTAATCGATTTGACAGCCCTAAAAATATATATATATATATATATATATATATATATATATATATATATATATATATATATATATATATATATAGTAATATATATATATAGTAATATATATCACAAATCACTTGCAAATGATTTTGTTCAGTTTAATTTGAAGATTTGTTATCACTGATGATTTAGGACTGATCTGGGCTCAGGGCGTGTTCAGAGCGGCTTGTGTGGTGGTGGGAGTGTCACTTAAATGGCTTATTTGTGTAATGTCTTGTTATGTTATTTAACCCCTCAACGTAGCACAAGTAGACTATATTTTCACAATTACTGTTTTCTGCAGTGACGTTTCCTGTTTCCTGTAAATGGACTGCTAAGTCTGATTGCTGGTTACATGACTGGCCACAGCAACTTGATGTTGGGTTGTAATTCTACAAAAGTTTGATCTGTCTCAACTATTTTACAGTATTAAAGCAAAAACAAAACAAAAAATGAATAGCTAAATCTAGAGATGCCCCAATCACATTTTTAGCCTCAGATACCATTTTTTTGTTTGTTGTTTTGGTTAGTTATAGCCGTTAATATGGCTAATTGTATTGTATTGGGATCTCCACCAGGCAGCAATGTAACCAGATATATAATGGTGTGTCACTCTTTAGTAAACATTTGAATTAGAATTAGTCAGTCTTGTTTCTTATACCCTTTTCCTACCACAAATTAGCACATGCAAGTTTTTGAACTGGAAAATCTGCTAATGATGCAGTCCCATTGCAAGTAGACAAGTATGTGTCAGATTTTTTCATCTGATGCGTCACATTCGAAGTCAAGAACGCACCGGAAAGCAGGTGTTGTTAACTTTTCCTGCTACAGCTTACAGTGCACAAAACTGCAAACTCTGCTGTACAGTTCTTTTTATACTATGTGCTACATATTCATATCTATGCCTCTAAACTTAAACTCTCCTCTGCTTCGACCACTCACTCTGCAAGAGTGGGGTTCATATTGACGCGAGTGCTCCTGGATTTCAAAACAGACCATGATGGCAGCTTGTTTGGAATACGATCTCTTATTTCATGAAAATGGTTCACCCAAATGTGTTTCTGAAAACATTTTATGCGAGAAATAGGCTATTCAGTTGCCGAATCTGTCTTAATTTCAGACTGACAACGGTCAGAATAAAAAGGGGGGGGTCTACGGCGTTCAAGTAAGCATCATGCGGCAATGACCGTTAGGAATAGGCACCAAAAACGACTAGTTATCGTTGCTTGTCTTACTATCTGACGTTTTCAGCCTTTTTTTCTCACTCTCCGCTGTGACCTTAAACACTCCATATGCCCTGCTGGGTGACGACTCTATAACTATTGTTTTGCTTGTAGTACTGTGGGTGCGCAACCACGTACAGCTGCTGGCCAGTAAGGTGGATGGGAGGCAACCGCTGGAGGACTTCACCTCACATGAACAGGCAGTCAGGCACAGGCACACAGTTGTTGCTCTCGGCCGAGTGTTTAACTATACTGTATGTCAGGGCTCTGAGTGCGACCAAAATTTGAAAGGGTGCGACTAAGATTTTTCCTAGGCCACACCGGTGCACCTAACGTCCTCGCATCCGCTGCCTCTCCACGAACGAAACAATGTTGTTTATATCGATATGATTTAATGTTGCGTTACATGACCCATTCCTTCTGTGTTTGGATCTCTCCTTTTACTCTCCGCGCAGCCCCCCCCCCCCCATTCACTCACACACGGCTCCCTCGCAACATGGAGAGACGTAGCACCGCAGGTCCAAACTGCTGACTTTGTCTACAGTTTTGTTATTAACACAGCTGTATATTGTTAAGTATGAGAGGGAAACCTGTATTGGTACCAGTATTTCCGTTGGTAACTCTCTGTTATTGCGGCCGCCATGGCGAAAAACAATAAATAAATGCAACTAACTTCAGTTCGTTGAGTAAGACGGAGCCTGCTGGACCTGGGCGAGAGATGTGACCCATGGCCAGAATATTATAGTTCATAAAAATGCAGCGCAGGGACGATACAGACATTTCATAGCCTACACAAGACGTGTGTAACGCCGCTGACCCCCCAAAGCGCTTTCAACCCGTGCTGGACCCATTCATAATGAGTCAGCTGTCACTCTGTGAGTAGCATACGCTTCAGTCCGTCACATTCCCCCCCCCCCCTTCTCTCCCTCTGTCTTTCTGTCTGTCTGTTTTTTTGTTTTTAAAGATTTCGGCCTTTATTTTGATAGGAAAGCTGAAAGGGGAGAGAGAGGGGGGAATGACATGCAGGAAAGGGCTGCAGGTCAGAGTCAAACCTCTATATATACCAACTGAGCTATCCGGCCATCCTCTTTCAATTGAATCAATATTGTTGTTGAAAACAAGTGAAGGAGCTTTCTCAGAGATTCATTTCATTTACATGTGTTGCAGCTGATATTTTCAAACTGGTAAAGGAAACCCTGTCTTTGCATTTTATTTTAATCACAAATCTGTTTTAATAAAAGAGCTTGTGAAAAGTGGCTTTGACTTAAAACTGAACATTTAGCCCACTTTGTAAAAAATTACAGAGCTATATATCGTGTATCGCCATTCAGCGTTAACGGCGACGCAAGGACAAATTTGGGTGCACCTAAATTCTGTGCTGATGCACCTAAATAAAAAAAGTTAGGCCCACTAGTGCAACCAAGGCAAAAAGTTAGTGTGGAGCCCTGTATGTGTCACGGATAGACCAGGAGTCAGACTGAAGGTGAGTAAAGTTGAGCTTTATTGCAAAATCCAACAGGAGGAACAGAGAGCAGGAACAAACTGGCAGATCTTCGACAGGTAAGTACTTTGCAGGATAACAGGTAGTCGGCGAGAGTGAGTCCAAGTGTCTTGCTACAAACGAGACCAGACAAGGAATGAATGTGTGTGTGCTGCTTATAAAGGTGGTGGACTAATGAGGTGCAGGTGGTGAACTGATGATGTGGCGTAATGAAGTGCAGGTGTGTGTAATCAGTACTGAGGAGATTGTGAGCGGCTGAGGAGAGTGAGTGACGGGGGAGGAGTGAGTGCTGGTGACGGTGGGACCCCCCAAGGAGGCTCCCGAGATGAGGGGCGAACACGGCGACGAGGTCTGCCTCCGATCAGGGTGGTCAGCATGGAACTGGGCGAGGAGAGCGGGGTCCAAGATGTCGCACCGTGGTACCCACGACCGCTCCTCAGGACCGTAGTCCTCCCAGTCGACCAAATACTCGAGGCGAGGACCTCGCCGCCGTGAGTCCATGATGGTGCGGACTCGATAGATTGCCTCCTCGTCGACGGGAACGGGAGGAGGAGGCACCTCGGTGTCAGGGTCTGTGGAAGGAAGAGAGACAGGGTCAGTGAAGGGTTTCAGAAGAGAGACATGGAATGATGGTGAGATTCTGTAATGAGGTGGAAGATTTAGCCTGTAGGTGACGTCGTTCAGCTGCCTCTGTACGGTGAAGGGTCCGATGTATCGAGGACTCAGCTTACGGCAAGGCAGGCGGAGACGGAGGTCCCGAGTAGAAAGCCACACCTTTTGACCAGGTCGATATTGAGGGGTTTCGGACCGACGTCGGTCTGCTTGTGTCTTATGCTGGTGTACTGCCTGTTGGAGATGTACGTGGGCCGAATCCCACACCTTCTCACTGTTCTGGAACCAGTAGTTAATGGCAGGCACCTCTGAGGGCTCACCCGACCAGGGGAAGAGAGGTGGTTGGTATCCCAGGATGCACTGAAATGGGGTGAGTCCTGTAGCAGTCTGACAAAGGGAGTTTTGGGTGTATTCTGCCCAGGGAAGGAAACGACTCCAGCTGTCCTGGTTCTGGTGGCAGTATGTCCGTAGATACCATCCGATTTCCTGGATCTTCCGTTCAGTTTGTCCATTCGTCTAGGAATGATATCCTGAAGACAGGCTGACTGTAACCCCGAGGAGCTTGAAAAACGCTTGCCAAACTCTGGAGATGAATTGCGGTCCTCTGTCAGATACGATGTCTTCTGGAATTCCGAAGTTTCGAAACACATGACTGAAGAGGGCCTCTGCGGTCACGAGAGCAGTAGGGAGCCCGGGTAGGGGAATCAACTCACATCCCTTGGAGAATCTGTCCACTACAACAAGGATACAGGTGTGGCCGTTGGATCGGGGAAGGTCGGTCATGAAATCAATCCCCAGATGGGACCATGGGCGCCGTGGAATAGGAAGCGGCATGAGCTTGCCTGCTGGTAGCCTTCTGGGAGTGTTGGTTGTGGCGCAAACTGAGCAGCCTGAGACATACCGAGACACATCCTGGGAGATTGACGACCACCAGTATCGTTGGCTGAGGAGCGAGAGGGTCCGCCTGCTACCTGGATGTCCCGAACCCAGAGCCGTATGAGCAGAGTCTAATAGGATGGTCCGAAACTGACGAGGGACGAAGGTTACCCCTTCGGGGCCACCCGGCGGAGCGGGATGGAGAAGGTTTGCCTGAGTGATCTGCTCATCAATGTCCCAGACGATCGGGCTGACGAACATGGTTGGAGGGAGGAGGATGGGTTCAGGTTGGAGCTCCTCTGATGCTGACTGGTAAAGACGAGAGAGAGCATCCGCCTTGCCGTTCTTACTGCCCGGTCGGTAGGTAATGTGGAAGTCGAAGCGAGTGAAGAAGAGGGCCCAACGAGCTTGGCAGGGATTTAACAGTTTTGCCTCTCTGATGTATTCCAGGTTACGATGATCCGTTATGACTTCAAACTGGTGATCGACTCCCTCCAGCCAATGCCTCCATTCTTCTAAGGCCAGTTTTATGGTCAGCAGCTCCCGATTGCCGATGTCGTAGTTCTGCTCTGCCGGGGAAAGCTTCTTGGAAAAGAAGGCACATGGATGGAGTCTGGGAGGTGTCCCCTGGCGCTGAGAAAGCACTGCACCTACACCGGTGGAGGATGGGGCGACCTCGACAACAAAAGGTAGTTCTGGGTTGGGATGAGCCAGGATAGGGGCAGTCACAAAGGCGTCCTTAAGGCGTGTAAAGGCGGAGATGGCCTCTGGAGACAGGGACAGGGTTTTGGGCTGCCCCTTGAGGGCTGAGGTCAGAGGAGCGCTGATGAGACTGTAGTTGTTGATGAATCTCCTATAGAAGTTGGCGAATCCGAGAAACCGCTGGAGGTCCTTTACAGTAGAGGGATGAGGCCAGTTTCGAATGGTGTCCACCTTCCTCTGATCCATCTGGACCCCTTGTTGGTCGATGATGTAGCCCAGGAACTGCACAGAGGGGGTGTGGAACTCACATTTTTCCAGTTTCAGGTACAGTTCGTATTCTCTGAGTTTCTCCAGAACCAGACGGACGTGTCGTCGATGTTCAGAGAGGGAGGAGGAATACACGAGAATGTCGTCTGTGTAGACCACTACGAAGTTGTTGAGGAACTCCCGGAGAACTTCATTCATGAACCCCTGGAAGACAGCTGGAGCGTTGGCCAGTCCGAAGGGCATAACCTGGAATTCATAGTGTCCAGAGGGTGTGACAAATGCCGTCTTCCATTCGTCTCCCCGACGAATGCGGACCAGATTGTAAGCACTGCGTAGGTCTAGTTTAGTGAAGATGCGGGCTCCACGCAGCTGCTCCAGTGCGGCAGGGACCAGAGGAAGGGGATATCTAAACTTCACTGTTTGTGAATTGAGGGATCTGTAGTCTATGCACGGCCTCAAACCCCCGTCCTTCTTGGCCACAAAGAAGAAGCTGGAAGCGGTAGGAGAGGTAGACGGGCGAATGAACTGCTGCTGGAGTGCTTCCTTCACATACTCCTCCATGGCTCTCTGTTCTGGAATGGAGAGGGGATAGACCCGGCCCCTAGGAGGAATGGCTCATTCAAACAGCTGTTTACTGAACACATCCTTGTAGTCCTCGTAGTCAATGGGTAGTTCCACTTGGTGTTGGACCTCGGGACTTTCGATAGAGGTGGCGCAAACTGGAAACCGGGGTTTCATGACCGGGCTGGAATGGGGAATCCTCTGCCATGGTGTGACACATGTATGAAAACAGCCCTCTCCCCACTGGAGGATCTCACCGGTTGTCCAGTCGATGGTGGGTTGATGTTGCACTAACCATGGCCGTCCCAAGATGAGCTCAGCAGTGGAGTCTTCCAGTACCATAAACGTGATTTCTTCGGAATGTAGGCAGCCTATACGGAGTGTCAGTGTGGGGGAGAAGTGGCGATTCCGTCCCTTGCCCAGCGGTTTTCCTTGGATGGTGTGGACTTTCAATTCCTGACTGCTCTGACGTTTTCGGACCCCTAACGTTTGTAGGAGTGGAGTGGAGATAAAGTTCCCCGCTGAGCCAGAGTCAATGAGGGCTTGCGCTGTGACACAGATACGAGTAGTCAACACTTGTACTGGAGTTTGAATCAGAGTTTCTATCCTTGGAGGGAGTTGAATGGAACTCATCGCTGGGCGCTGGGGTCGAACGGGACAGTCTCCGATAAAGTGTTTGCCGTCTCCATAGTATAGACAGAGCCTGAGTAGTCTACGGCATTGATGCTCAGTAGGTGACAAACGGTTGGAATCGATCTGCATGGGCTCGGTAGCTGGGGAAATGGCAGTCGGCACCACGGGGGAAGGAGAAACAGCAGTGGCAGAGTCTTCGCAAGCAGACAAACGTTGGGAAACACGAACAGTCTTCTGAATAAGGCTCTCCAGTCCCATCTTGTCATCATATACCACCACTAGCTGGCGAACATCAGGATTGAGTCCATGTCTGAAGGCGGTGATAAGAGCGGTCTCATTCCAACCACTAGTTGCCGCCAGAGTGCGAAACTGAAGAGCATAGGTACTCACTGAAGATTGTCCTTGGCGAAGCCGATAGAGTTGGTCATGAACGGTGAGATCTGCCGCCACCTGCCCGAAAACTTCTTTGAAGTGTTGAATAAAGTTCAACAAGGATGTCACCACGTGGGATTTCGAATTCCACAGCGACTGGGCCCACTGGAGAGCTTGGCCCGACAACAGGGAGATCACGAAATCCACTCGGGCCGTATCGTTGTTGAATAGATGAGCTTGCATCTGGAAATACAGCGACACTTGGAGCATGAAGCCGCTGCAATCCTCCGCTTCTCCAGAGAACGTCGCTGGTCTGGCAATGGGACTCGCCGCGGCAGCAGCAGCAGCCGCCGAAGCAGCGGGTGTTTGCGGAAGTAGATGCCGCTGTGCTGAGAGGAGAATCTCTTCGGGAACGGTGGGTGGATTAACAGGCGGAGAAGGAAGGAGGGACTGACGCACCGCCTGCACCAGCTCCGTGAATGGATCTCGAGCTGGATTCTCCATGGGTTCCGTTGCGTTTTGCATGCTGGTCTGGTCTTCTGTCATGGATAGACCAGGAGTCAGACTGAAGGTGAGTAAAGTTGAGCTTTATTGCAAAATCCAACAGGAGGAACAGAGAGCAGGAACAAACTGGCAGATCTTCGACAGGTAAGTACTTTGCAGGATAACAGGTAGTCGGCGAGAGTGAGTCTAAGTGTCTTGCTACAAACGAGACCAGACAAGGAATGAATGTGTGTGTGCTGCTTATAAAGGTGGTGGACTAATGAGGTGCAGGTGGTGAACTGATGATGTGGCGAAATGAAGTGCAGGTGTGTGTAATCAGTACTGAGGAGATTGTGAGCGGCTGAGGAGAGTGAGTGACGGGGAGGAGTGAGTGCTGGTGACGGTGGGACCCTGACCGTATGTGTGTAGTAGTTTATGGGCGGCTAGAAGAGAATAATGCCGATCACGTGTTTTTCAATCGGGGCATACCTAGTTAAATCCCAAAATCGAATACCTACCCAATGAAGGTAGCTATTCGGTATCCGAATAGTCAAATTTATTTTTAAATTTTTTAAGGTGGTCAGAAAAGAAAAAAAGGGATCATGTTGCTGTGTGTTGTTCATTCATTCACCATCCGAACATTCATCTCCCCTCTTCTCAACAAGATTCGGAATTATATTATCGTAATTATCCAGCGTCGACATGACCGATGAGTCTTCTTGAATAAACACATCCAGACACACCCACGAGAATAGCTAACCAATTGTTGGTAACTAGGTGGAACGAGGGAGAGAATATGGTCCGTGTACTTTTTCGTTCATTCGATTTTCATTTCATAAACAGGTATTAAAAAACAAAAAACGAATGGTTATTTGATTTTCGTTTTAAAATACAACATTTGAAATTGAAATACAAGGCGTTTTTTCCTTTAATGGTCGAAATGGGATGGGAGAAATTTTAAATATGCTGAGATTTTCATTTTCTATTTTATATAACAAAAATAAAATCACTCGAAAACAGAAACGAAAAAAGGCTTGTTTTTTTTATATTCAGAGACCGGATGTTGTCATTTCCAAAGCAACAGCGCCAGCATATCCTACCAGTGTTGCTTTCAGCCCAGGCCAAAATTACTTTGGAAAGCTAGCTATACTCTTGAGGTCCGTGTACTTTTTCGTTCATTCGATTTTCATTTCATAAACAGGTATTAAAAAACAAAAAAACGAATGGTTATTTGATTTTCGTTTTAAAACACGACATTTGAAATTGAAATACAATGCGTTTTTTCTTTTTCATTGTCGAAATGGGATGGGAGAAATTTAAAATATGCTGTGATTTTCATTTTCTATTTTATATAACAAAAATAAAATCACTCGAAAACAGAATCGAAAAAAGGCTTGTTTTTTCATATTCAGAGACCGGATGTTGTCATTTCCAAGGCAACAGCGCCAGCCTAGCCTACCAGTGTTCAGCCCAGGCCAAAATTACTTTGGAAACCTAGCTATACTCTTGATAATCCTTGGGGGGAATTTTATTTCATAATGTCACATGTATTTATTACCCTCTCTCCCTGCCTCCCTGTCTCTACCGCCCGCAGGCAACTCAGCCGAAGAGAGTCGAACCAGCGGAGCAAATAGACTTCGGTTCACGGGCTGTAACGTTACCGTTACGCCACCGTTAACAATCCCAGCAAACGTTCTGTTGCTGCCGTTAAGCTTGCTGATCTGGCAGAGAGTCACCGGGGTTCGGATCAGATCATGGGGATCAGACCTCCGGTGCTGGGTCTAATATTCTAATATTAGCTGCTGCTGCAGCTAGCTAGCAGGTAGCCACCAGCCCTGTGACCTCGGTCCTCCGGTTCGCTCCCGGGACTGACTCTGCAGAGCTGGCGTTACCGCTCTATGATCAATGAGCAATGATCAAGGATTACCAAATTTCTCTCTCATATTGCTCCTCATAACCACTGAAAAACAAAAAAATCTAACCCAAAGTACAATTATTATGGACGTTAGCTGACATTAAGGGTTTCTGCTTCATTAAGGGAAATTGTAAGGAAAAAGCTAACGTGGTTAACCATTAAGCTTTTTCACGTTAAGCGATTTGTTTTTGATCACTGTTTATAAACAGTGATCAAAAAATCTAACCAAAGTCGTTATGGACGTTATCTGACTGATAACTGACTGATATTTGATTGATCATTGTTTAGGTACATTAAAGTTAAGCTTTTTCACGTTAAGCGTTTTAGAATGTCCCTGCTGCTGCTGAGGGAATCTGTAGCCTAACTTCCGTTTTTGCCCCCTTTACATAAATATACATATGGCTATGAAATAGATCATGAAATACAGGCTTTAGTCATAATAGTTCAATAGCCTAAATACATGTATGTTTTACTATGTATTTCGAGGGACTTTTATTTATTCCATCTATTTATATGCACGTTATATTTAAAGGAAGTTTGGTTATATCACAGACTCAAACTAAAAGCAGCAGCAAGCCTGCCTGACATCAGTGCATCATAGCATATCACTATCTGCAAATAAAATAAAATATGAATAAATCCGATAGCGGCAGATTCCCAGCTCAGCTAGGCGCTACGCAGCTCTGCAGACGGACCAGAGTCAGTCAGCACTGGGGGCGAACCACGGGGACCGAGGTCACAGGGCTGGTGGCTATCAGCTAGCTAGCTGCAGCAGCAGCTAATATTAGAATAGACCCAGCACCGGAGGTCTGATCCCCATGATCTGATCCCGAACCGCCGGTGACTCTCTACCAGATCAGCAACAGAACGTTTGGGATTGTTAACGGTGGCGTAACGGTAACGTTACAGCCGTGAACTGAAAGTCTGTTTCCTCAGCTGGTTAGACTCTCTTGGGGCGAAGTTGTCTGCGGCGGGTAGAGACAGAGAGTCAGAGGGAGGCAGGGAGAGAGGGGAATAAATAAATGTGGCATTATGAAATAAAATCCCCCCCAAGCATTATCAAGAGCACAGGTTTCCAAAGTAATTTTAGCCTGGGCTGAAAGCAACACTGGTAGGCTAGGCTGGCGCTGTTGCCTTGGAAATGACAACATCCGGTCTCTGAATATGAAAAAACAAACCTGTTTTCATTCCTATTTCCGAGTGATTTTATTTTTGTTATATGAAATAGAAAATGAAAATCACAGCATATTTTTAATTTCTCCCATCCCCTTTTGACCATGAAAAGGAAAAAATGCCTTGTATTTCGATTTCAATTGTTGTATTTTAAAACGAAAATTAAATAACCATTCGTTTTTTGTTTTTTAAGTCTGATTATGAAATGAAAATCGAATGAACGAAAAAGTACACGGACCTCTTGATAATGCTTGGGGGGAATTTTATTTCATAATGTCACATTTATTTATTACCCTCTCTCCCTGCCACCCTCTGACTCTCTCTACCCGCCGCAGACAACTTCGCCCGAAAAGTCGAACCAGCTGAGGAAATAGACTCAGTTCAAGGCTGTAATGTTACCGTTACGCCACCGTTAACAATCCCAGCAAACTTTATGTTGCTGCCGTTAAAATTGCAGCATGGGGATCAGACCTCCGGTGCTGGGTCTAATCTTCTAATAATAGCTGCTGCTGCAGCTAGCTAGCAGCTAGCCACCAGCCCTGTGACCTCGGTCCCCGCGGCTCGCTCCCCGGTGCTGACTGACTCTGGTCCGTCTGCAGAGCTGGCGTTAGCCGCTCTAGCTGAGCTGGGAATATGCCGCGCTCATGATTTATTCATATTTTATTATATTTGCAGATAGTAATATGCTATGATGCACTGATGCAGGCAGGCTTGCTATAGTTGCTTTTAGTCGAAGTCTGTGAGATAACAAAACTTCCTTCCTTCTGAAGTTAGAGTGCATATAAATAGACGGAATAAATAAAAGTCCACTGAAATAAATATAAGTAAAACATATGTATTAGGATATTGAACTATAATGAATGACTAATGCCTATGTTCAGATGTATTGCCTCATTTATGCATTTCATGATCTATTTCCTAGCCATATTTATGTAAATGTACGTAAAGGGGGGCAAAAAACGGATGATCAGTCGGGACATTCTAAAACTCTTAATGTGAAAGCGTGATTTAATGTACCTAAACAATGATCAATCAGATATCAGTCAGATCACGTCCATAATTGGACTTTGGTTTAGATTTTTTTTGACAGTAGAAAATGAAAATCTCAGCATATTTTAAATTTCTCCCATCCCCTTTTGAACATGAAAAGGAAAAAAAATGCCTTTTATTTTAAAACGAAAATCAAATAACCATTCGTTTTTTGTTTTTAATACCTGTTTATGATATTATAATCGAATGAACGAAAAAGTACACGGACCGAATATCATTGCAGTATTGAATAATTGGAGCCCAGACGCAATTTGGTAATTTTCTAAATTTCTGATCCACTGAATAAAAACAGAAAATAGGAAAAACAGGTTAAAGATCAATTTTTTTTATTTGTCAAGCTGGAAAAGAATGAAAAATTTGATATTTTAACCCATTTTTCTGTTTGTGCTTAGAAAACTGAACTGATAAGCGTTACACGGACCAATTAGCCGTTCGTAAAAGCCACGCCCCCTAGTTACTGTTACTATGCCCGTCAAACAATTGAGAACCAGACACATAGCCATGGCTGGGTTGAGCTCCATACCAGAGTCCATACCTATTGGTATAAGTGATTGGTTTTGGAGTAATGCAGCAGACATATCCTCCAGGGCACGACAGAAAGGGCTGCAATATGCAGTGGAGGGATATGTTCAAAATGTTAAAATAAGCAAAGACGGGAATATTACAACAATCGAGGCAAAGGTGTACCGGTCTCAGTCCAAGAATGAGAAACCTCACGAGCTGTTCTTGCAATGCAACCAGCACAGCCTTGTGGACCAGTCATGTTCCTGCACTGCCGGGTAAGTAGCCTACGTTTTAAATTTTTAATATTTTCCCAGCCAACATTCTCTGTCATGTGTCAGACCTAACAGTTTAGGTTACAAAGATTCAGTTTCTACCTGTTCTATCAGAGGTATGACAGGTTAGCTATGCTAGCTAAGCTAAGGATGACGACCAGCCTAAACAAGTAACGTTAGCCTACAGTTTCCCCACCTCTCAAGTTTAACCTTTCATCATCGCATATGTTCTACGTGTCTTTAAACATTTCATACTGCATGTCACAGCCCTTATCTTCGAATTCATAGTTTACCCACCTCTTAACCCTTAATCAGTGTTAAAAAAGGACAACGTTTTAGTTGTTTGGGGTACGTTTGTATCCCAAACTTTTAAAGAGCGATTGCATAAGGAAATTAAATTTTTTAAATGGAAAACTATATATCATTTTTTTTTATTTACTTCTCAACTAAACATTTATGCATTTATTGTTTTTGTGGAAATTTGGAAGTGTTTTACTTATTTACTTCACAATTACTTAACTAGGCCATAAATTGGCTCATGAAAAATGATTTCTTTAAAGAAAAAAAATCACTTAAATGATGATCTTAATTAAATCTAAATAGTTTTTGGACATTGCTCTATGTGTTAGGGATAGAATACTGCCATCAGGAGGTTAGTGGAAAAACTTTATTTCTTATAGTTAAAGAATTAAAGTGCAATGACCTACGATCTAATCCTAGCCTGTGTAACAGGTGTAAAATAATTAAGTAGCCGATTACTAGAGAACTATTTCTCAGTGTAACTGTTTTTAGAAACAATGGTCCTAATGTAATGTTATGGCTTTTTACTAGGTCACCGGGTTACTGTTCACATGTTGTGGGCCTGATGTATACCTTGGACCTTGAGCGTGCAAGAAAAGATGAAGAATCTTCCACAAGCCAACCTCAACAGTGGCACAAAGCCAGAGGGAAAAAGATATCTGGGCAACCAGTGTTCAACCTGGTGGTCGCCAAGGCCAAAGTCAGCCGCAAGCGTAAGCCTATAGTGTCTAATTATACCCACAACAAGTAAGTTTTTACTCTCTGTGTACTCTACATTAGGGTGACCAAACGTCCTCTTTTGCCCGGACATGTCCACTTTTTACGTACTGTCCGGGGGGTCCGGGCGGGTTTTATAAATTCATGAAAATGTCTGGTTTTCACTGTTTTTCATGGGTCTATTACGCGTGTACTTAAATTGAGTGGCGCTTTGCACAGTGTACTACGGTACTTTGTTGTGTGACGTAATTCCCGAGCGGCTGCTTTGTGGGCAGCTCTGCGACAGGCACATACATGGACTAGAGCAGACAGCGGGAGCAGCATTGTACACAAAATGCTGCAGCGTTTCCTGCTAAAGTTTTCCCACCGTGGTCAGAAAACACAGAGGGAGACACTTTGTTTCTCCGCTATGACTCTAGAGTCGTACTGCTCGCCGTCACTCTCCCTTAATTCTCCCTCGGCTCTATCACCCACTCCCCACACACACAGACATGCCGACCGACACACACACCAGCGCACAAGTATTAACATCAGGCTACGGCGAAAAGCTCTGCGTGGAGCCGCGTACAACCCTAAAACAAGACTTAGTGCAGCTTCACAGTTGAACTGCAAAAAAAAATGTCCCGATCCCGTCCCGGTCGGGACCGGACTAGTGGGAGGCTGAGTGCACCGTGTGCAAAGCTGGCACATATGTTTTAGTGTCTTTATTATTTATCTTATTACATTGAAAAGTTATTAAGACATATTTTGTTGTAGCTGGATTTTCTAACACAGAAGAGGTCATATTTAGAACATTATTTCATATTATTTATTTATTTTAAAAGAGAGATATTATTTTGTTACAGGTTGTTACAGATTTTATTTTATTACAGAAGTTATTTTTGCACCATCGAGGCATAATAAAGCATGTTCATTAACCATTAATTAAGCCTGTCTGAATTTTTGTCTCGAGGCCGGGCCAAGTGTCCTCTTTTTTTGGAAATCAAAATATGGTCACCCTACTCTACATTACCATGAATATTAAGAATGTATGTTCGTTTGCTGTGTAGCATAGACATTCCCAAGATCTTGAGGATGTTTTTCTATTATAGGAAAGTTCTAGGGACAGACATATATGATCTACTGAGGGAGATGACAGATGCACCCATAAGCTACCTTGTAGATAGAACCGCACCTATGGTAGAAGTTGGAGGCAAGAAGTATGCAATAGGAAGTGGTCTAAGCCACCAGGTGAGATGATTAATAGAATAACAAAACACAATATTCCCTGCACATGTTTTAGCGTTTATTGTGTCATAACGTGCACACAGTACAATTTCATTTCAGTAAGATTTCATAAATGAACATACATATGGACATAATGTCCTGATCAGTGCGCTAATTTAAGAATGTGTGGCTGGAAGTTAGAAAGAATGCTAACCACATACCAGATCTGATTGATAACACCAAGCCTTGAATTAGGTATCCTGCCAGACACAATTTTAAACTTTTTGATTTTAGCGATGGACCTCTCAACGTGCACCCTGTGCTTTGCAATGCGCTTTGTTGCCAGCACATCTCCAGCAGCCATTTGCCTATTAGACCTCGCAAAAGGTGGAAGATTTAACTGCAGTCCGATTGCTTTAATGTCTTCCTCGATCAAAAACCCTTTATCGGCCATTAAGCCATCCCATCCAGCCATCCATCCATCTTTGTCCGCTTATCCGGTGTCGGGTCGCGGGGGGAGCAGCTCCAGCAGGGGACCCCAAACTTCCCTTTCCCGAGCAACATTAACCAGCTCCGACTGGGGGATCCCGAGGCGTTCCCAGGCCAGGTTGGAGATATAATCCCTCCACCTAGTCCTGGGTCTTCCCCGAGGCCTCCTCCCAGCTGGACGTGCCTGGAACACCTCCCTAGGGAGGCGCAGGGGGCATCCTTACCAGATGCCCGAACCACCTCAACTGGCTCCTTTCGACGCAAAGGAGCAGCGGCTCTACTCGAAGCTCCTCACGGATGACTGAGCTTCTCACCCTATCTCTAAGGGAGACGCCAGCCACCCTCCTGAGGAAACCCATTTGGCCGCTTGTACCCTGGATCTCGTTTCTTCGGTCATGACCCAGCCTTCATGACCATAGGTGAGGGTAGGAACGAAAACTGACCGGGTAGATCGAGAGCTTTGCCTTCTGGCTCAGCTCTTTTTCGTCACAACGGTGCGATAGATGGAATGCAATACCGCACCCGCTCGCCGATTCTCCGACCAATCTCCGCTCCATTGTCCCCTCACTTTCGCGAACAAAACCCCAAGGTACTTGAACTCCTTCACTTGGGATAAGGACTCATTCCCTACCCGGAGAAGGCATTCCATCGGTTTCCTGCTGAGAACCATGGCCTCCGATTTAGAGGTGCTGATCCTCATCCCAACCGCTTTACACTCGGCTTGCGAACCGATCCAGTGAGTGCTGAAGGTCGCAGGCCGATGATGCCATCAGGACCACATCATCTGCAAAAAGCAGCGATGAGATCCCCAGCCCAACCAACTGCAACCCCTCCCCACCCCGACTACGCACCGATATCCTGTCCATAAATATACAAACAGGATTGGTGACAAAGCCGCCCCCTGGCGGAGGCCAACCCTCACCCGAAACGAGTCCGACTTACTGCCGGAACCCGGCACACAGCTCTCACTTTGGTCGTACAGAGATTGGATGGCCCTGAGTAGAGACCCCTCACCCCATACTCCCGCAGCACCTCCCACAGTATCTCCGGGGGACCCGGTCATACGCCTTCTCCAAATCCACAAAACACATGTAGACCGGTTGGGCATACTCCCAGGCCCCCTCCAGGATCCTTGCGAGTGAAGAGCTGGTCCGTTGTTCCACGACCAGGACGGAATCCGCATTGTTCCTCCTCAACCTGAGGTTCGACTATCGGCCGAACCCTCCTTTCCAGCACCTTGGAGTAGACTCTACCAGGGAGGCTAAGAAGTGTGATACCCCTGTAATTGGCACACACCCTCTGGTCCCCCTTTTTAAAAAGGGGAACCACCACCCCAGTCTGCCACTCCTTTGGCACTGTTCAAGACTTCCACGCAATGTTGAAGAGACGTGTCAACCAGGACAGCCCCTCCACACCCAGAGCCTTGAGCATTTCTGGACGGATCTCATCAATCCCCGGGGCTTGTCCACTGTGGAGTTGTTTGACTACATCAGTGACTTCCGCCCGGGAAATCGACGACAATCCCCCGTCATCCTCCAGCTCTGCCTCTAACACAGAGGGTGTATTAGTCGGATTCAGGAGTTCCTCAAAATGCTCCTTCCACCGCCCTATTACCTCCTCAGTTGAGGTCAACAGTGTCCCATCCTTACTGTACACAGCTTGGATGGTTCCCCGCTTCCCCCTCCTGAGGTGGCGAACAGTTTTCCAGAAGCACTTTGGTGCCGACCGAAAGTCCTTCTCCATGTCTTCTCCAAACTTCTCCCACACCCGCTGCTTTGCCTCTTTCACGGCAGAGGCTGCAGCCCTTTGGGCCCTTCGGTACCCTACAACTGCCTCCGGAGTCCTCTGGGATAACATATCCCGGAAAGACTCCTTCTTCAGTCGGACGGCTTCCCTGACCACCAGTGTCCACCACGGTGTTTGTGGGTTACCGCCCCTTGAGGACCCTAAGACCACAGCTCCTCGCCGCAGCTTCAGCAATGGAAACTTTGAACATTGTCCACTCGGGTTCAATGCCCCCAGCCTCCACAAGGATGCACGAAAAGCTCCACCGGAGGTGCGAGTTGAAAGTCCGTTGGACAGGGGCCTCCTCCAGACGTTCCCAATTTACCCGCACTACACGTTTGGGCTTACCAGGTCTGGTTAAGCCATCCCCTCTTTGTAAATAGCCATTCTCAATCATTTTCTGCAATAGTGAGATGATACCGCACTGTCTGACAATCTCCTTGTCTGACATGGAACCTGTAAAAAGCGCTGATGAGAAAATCACAGCGCCACGGGGGTCACATGCAACTAAAGCTTTGAGGGTATTGGTGCTTTTGTAGTTAGAAAAGCTCTGGCTTTGTAGAACAAGTGAGGTTGGCCTCTCAATTCTGAGCTCGATGCAGTCTAATATGGCGAATGTGGTTGGGTAGTCAATTTTGTAGGCAGCTGGCATGTTCTGGGTAATGATGTCCCTGTGTGGCCAAATTGGCAATTCACCCAAAACATCAAACATATAGTCAATCCAGGCTTTGAAGACATTGCTTGCATTTTGTGAAGTTATGTTGAATCGAAATGCAAGACTTTTCAGATCTTCATTGTTCCGCAATTTCATCAAGACGAACAAGAGCTGGTTACGGAGGGGCATCTCATCAATTTCCCTATCAGTGCGTTTGTAGTTTAACGGGATAGTAATTGAAATGGTGTGTGGATTATTTGGAATTCCAAAAACGGTGCACAGTTGGTTGAATTGGTCATATGTGAAGCCAGTACTGTAATTAAACATTTTGGAAATTTTGCTGCTTTGAATGAGCTCAGGAGCTCTAAGTGTGCTTATTTCTGCTTTCAGTCTGTCTATCTCAGCTTCTTTTACAAGCAATTTCAGTTTTAGGTTATTATTATCTTCTTCCAAGCTCTTCTGTTTTCCTGTGCCCTGCTCCTCCTCTGTTTCCTTTTCCAGCTGGAGTTCAGGAAGTAGGGGTTGCTCAAGATTATCTATAAAAGTGTTTAGAATGTTAGATGTCAATGATTATAACTACATTCTCTTTCTTTTCCCCCTTTTTACAGCTGCCACTTTTTAGCAACATTGGCGCATCATTTGTTGACCCTGGAGCACGTCCTGTCAGCCAATCGGATGACTTCCCCAACTTTCCTCTGCCATCCCAACCCATGAATGTCTGTACAGTTCTGGATGAACAGGCCATACGTCACTACACAGAACTTAGCATTACCATGCCTGATTCCATAGCACTAGAGCGTGAAACAAGGGAACAAAACACAAACCAGCTGTGGTTCCATGCAAGGTCTGGCCGAATAACATCGACCTCTTTTAAAAGAATCTGCTCTAGGAGAGCAGATCAGGAAAGTCTCGCTGCAAACTTAAAGAGTGGCACAAAAGTGCAGACTAAGGCAATGAGAAGAGGTGTAGTACTAGAGCCCATAGCTGCAACACAGTACACAAAGCTTACAGGCAATGTAGTGTATCCATGTGGCACATCTTGGTACATCGCCTGATCGTAAGGTCATAGAAAGAGGAGAGGGTAAAAGCCCAAGCTATGGGCTTTTAGAAATCAAGTGCCCATCCAAGGAGAGCTTTGTACAGTGTCCCTACCTTTCCAAGCAGGCAGATGGCAGCTACAAATTAAAAGGGAGTCATGCTTATCATTACCAAATAATGGGGCAGCTTGGCCTCACAGGAATATCATGGTGTGACTTCTTTGTGAAATGTGAGGAAGACTACCACCTTGAGAGGATACACTTTGATGTAGCAAAATGGGAGCAGATGAAAAACAAGCTTGATGTTTTTTATTTTGATTACTACATTGCATCAACATAAAATCACTTACCACTGTCAATAACACACTCTTGAGTGTCTTCTGCCTCGATGGTGCTGGAAGTGGAGGCATCTTGCAAACTGAATCTGCAATCATTTAACATTTTTTTTGTTATTTATATGGATTGTGCTAAATAGTTTTGGACACTGTTACAAAAAAGAATAAAACATGTAACTTGCAATCAAACGGGCTATGTGTATGCACTTTTGAATGAAACAGGGTGTGGGGTGCACACAAAAATACACACAAATAACTACCATTACCACACATTTCTTCAAAACAACTCAACTTTTTTGCAGAAAAGCAGCTTTTTTTAAAATCAATGTAGCATGCTTAGGAATAATAACCTACAACCTACCGTTCTGTTGGTGGCTTTCGACAGCCTCCTAGATGTTCCCTTTTCGGGTTAGGCACTTGAACAGCCTGTACAGGGTTGGGATACTCAGGTGTAGGACTCCCGTTCATAAAATGCTATAAAGATTAAAATACAATAAGTTCATAATCGCCTATTGGGACCTTAATACACAGTATGCTAGATGGAACCACAACTGTTAAATTCAGTTTTACAGATTTTATAGCCTCCAGTGACCGTCAACCTCTTGCTAAATTATCTGTGTTGATAGCAACATGTGTTGAAGGGAAAAAGGTTTTATTTTTAAAAAAAAAATTTATTTTTTTTAAAAATAAAAAATTTAATTAAAAAAGCAAAAGAACTCCGGGCAATTTTACGTTAATCTTGATAGCTATATGTATATGAGTACTGTCGATAGCAAAAAACGAACGAATCGGTGCTAGCAACGGAGCTGCTGCAGCTAATGCCGAGCTCCCACTCAGCTAAAACGGCAGTTATGGGGGCATAAGATAAAGAGTGTCTTTGTGCCTCTTAACAGACACAAAATGCAATTAAAATGTCTGTGCAACATGAACAGGGCCCTTACATGACAACAAGATGCGTTTAGCAACTTAGCCATTGTTTAAATTCACCTACCCTCTTGGCTGCTAGCTGCCGTCTGGGAAAATGAGTAATAACCATCACGCAGCAGTTCCATGTGTATTTGTAGCATATATATCCATTTTGTGTGCTGTCGTTGGTGAATATGAGTCTCTGCAGCGGCGAATTGTGTGGTAGTTTCCTTAGCCAGGCTAGCAGCCCCGACCGGGCATCCTTCTACTTCCTCCCCGCCTCCCTCGCCTGCCGCTGCCGACAACAATCCACAGGCGCCCGCTGGTCTGGTGGATGTCCTCCAGAGGACAGTTCATGCTTTCACGGCGAAATATTGAAGTTTATTCCCCCCTCAAAAATAGGTAATTGAGCACTGAAGTGATCCTATCAGTGACTATGTAACTACATGGAAACAGACCAAATGATGCCTGTTTCTTGTAATACTATTACGAATAGCGTTACTGAAGATTAGCTCTAGCTCCATAGTTACGTTACTCCAAGCTTCTTTCCTTGTGAACACCTCCGTTCTTCACTCTTCACACACTACGCTCCGTTGTTTACCTTTTCCTGCTACAACTGAATTCCCACGGGGCTTCAGCGCAAGGCTACAGCCTTCTGTAATGCTAGTTACTTTACAAGAAACAGGCATCATTTGGTCTGTTTCCATGTAGTTACATAGTCACTGATAGGATCACTTCAGTGCTCAATTACCTATTTTTGAGGGGGGAATAAACTTCAATATTTCGCCGTGAAAGCATGAACTGTCCTCTGGAGGACATCCACCAGACCAACGGGCGCCTGTGGATTGTTGTCGGCAGCGGCAGGCGGGGAGGAAATAGAAGGATGCCCGGTCGGAGCTGCTAGCCTGGCTAAGGAAACTACCACACAATTCGCCACTGCAGATATATTCATATTCACCGACAGCACACAAAATGGATATATATGCTACAAATACACATGGAACTGCTGCGTGATGATTATTACTCCTCATCCCAGACGGCAGCTAGCAGCTAAGAGGGTAGGTGAATTTAAACAATGGCTAAGTTGCTAAACGCATCTTGTTGTCATGTAAGGGCCCTGTTCATGTTGCACAGACATTTTAATTGCATTTTGTGTCTGTTAAGAGGCACAAAGACACTCTTTATCTTATGCCCCATAACTGCCGTTTTAGCTGAGTGGGAGCTCTCGGCATTAGCTGCAGCAGCTCCGTGTTGCTACCACCGATTCGGCTCGTTTTTTTTGCTATCGACAGTACTCATATACATATAGCGATCAAGATTAACGTAAAAATTGCCCGGAGTTCTCCTTTAAGTCCAGTTTTACAGATTGTAACTGTTATGTACTTAGCTACTTAAACTACTTATTGATAATTGATATAAGTTAGCTCGCTAGCTTTACTTACCTTAGAGCAGACATATGTATGCTTATTAATCTTCGAGGCATTTAGCTGTGAGTGAGGTCTCCCACACTGCTTAATCCATTGTCGGCATCTTTCTGCTTGGGTCTTGGGCTTTGGAAAGGCGAAAAAAACGACCCCTCCCTCTAAACGTTTGGGGTACCTGGTGTCAGACTTGCAAGTGCCATAGGCGCATCGTTTCACCATCTTGCTGAAATCGCAATGTTTGACGGAGGTCCTTCTCCTTAGTTACAGTTGCTGAGCTAGGATTGGACGAGGACCATTCGAGGGCGGGGTTTTGCAAACGGTCAATTCCACTTCGGAATTATCTACAATTCCACTATAACACAGGCTACATACTGTTAAAATGCTAAAGCTGCACTTAGAAAAATATTGTAAGCCTAAAACTGACATCTGTATTGACAAATGTCACGTAATGCCTCCCATCTTATTGCTTGTATCCACTTTTGTTTTCCTAAAAGCTCCGTGCTTTACCCAGTTGGTAGTATATCCCACCACACAGCAGCTTTTGGTAGATTTCTGTTTTTTTGCTAGCAGAAGGAGTTAACAGAAAGGCACCTTCACGGAATACAAAGTAAATGAGCAATATTTTAAGCTAGTTTTGAAGTTTTTTATGCCAAACAACATCCACCCTTTTATTCTGAATGTATCAATGGATTTATTCTTGACAAGATCAACAAATAAAAAAGGACTATGATTCAGAGCTGAGCAATCAATAAATAATCGATTAGTCTACGTGTGGGCGTCCTCAGCCCTTACTTCTTCTCCTGAGGAGTAAAACGTTTATTTGTCATTTGGGATGATGGTGGGATGGTAAGCAAGTGTAACTGTAAAGCTTTTTAGGAGATGTCCACACGACAACGGAACATTTGGAAATGTCCTTTTTCCTTTTCAAAACTATGCTGCGAGTTCCAGCCTACAAATAAAGAGACTAAACAGAGTCAAAGCAGACAACAACATTGTTAAAGCATTTTTCATTTAAGTTTGGCAATTATGGGTCTCATTTGTTATTATTATTACATTGTAGTATTTTATCAGATGCAGAAAAACAAGATATCGACATTATTCATGGGACGCCGGTTGCCCTGCTGTATAAATATCAGCATCAGCCATGAAAAAAAATTATAAAATCAGGCGACCACTAGTTTAGATTAAAAAAAACAAAAACTGAAAGGTATTTTACTTACATTTGCCAATAATATTTCAAATAATTTCTTTTCATATTGGGAGTCAGAGGATTTGCTTAAAACATCAAGGTGTTGCTTACATCATGTTCCTAAAATTATGCATGCAAATACAGTGCCAGTCTCTAGCTGTTCTCAAAATGGCATGGGCCTACTAAATACCACATACTGAACACTGACTTACTATGCACTGAACGTTACGTCTTACCACAAGGTCGGCCTACCTCGTGGCCTGACTAGGCAAAGTTTACCACGAGCTGAAAAGCCCATATTCCCCAAATCAGCAGTTGTCAATGCAGCTCTTTAGGTTGAATGAGCGAGGTTTCACTAAAGTCAGACAAAAAATGTAGGAATCAGTGTTTTACACTGATAGTTTATTTTGTATTGCTATTCAATTATTTTCTCCCAATTTAATAGGAAGCGGATGGTATGGTGGGTGTCAGATTTGTAATTGTCAAGCTTTTCACATTTTTCATGCCTTTCCGTCTTAAAGATTCTTCCTTACGTTGAAATACCACTTTCTGTGAGGCCAGGCAAACCGAAGAGTCGACCAACTTCTGCTCTTGCTATGTGGAGATGTAGAAAAGTATTACAGGTTAGTAATCTCTCTAACAGGGAATGTGGATGTTGCCAAATGGCTATTTCAGCCTGTTATTATTATTAATTGAGACTGACACATAGCTACTTTTATGAAGCATGCCACTCTCTCACAGTCTTAGCAGTGAATTTTATTTTTTATGGAGCTGTTGCATTAAAAAACAATCACCATGGCAATGACTACACAATGGAACTTCCATTTAGCTAAAATCTATCTAACAATAATGGCCAATATACAGTATGGTTATGAGTTTATGGTACTGCATGACAAGTTATTAGCTATCCAATCAGAATATGCAAAATGTGTGTCATTAAAAAGTTTATGATGGTGCCCTTATGTAGTGGAGTTTTTTTCACTTTTAGGTGCTGCTTAACAATTCTACTCGATCTTCCTCTGGCACTCTCATGACTCTGAAAGCAGACTTCATTGCAGCGACCCATTCCTCCACACTATCGTCCCCACCTTGTGTAGGGGTACCACTGAAATCGGGCAACTTGCGGTCTCTTTGGATGTAAACTGCAGCCGGGGTCTTTAAAGCTGCAGCTTGTTGGTCCATTACTGCTTTTGCCAGGGAAAGCGCC